>NC_064626.1:886831138-887134168 GCF_023864275.1 Schistocerca cancellata
AATTAGCAAGCAAATTCTCAATTTGTTTATCAATGCCGACCCAAGTCCAGTGACGACGTGCTAATTGCTTGGTCCGCCCCATACCCCAATGACCAGCGGCAGTAAATGGATGATTTCCGACTGCAACGAACGAGGTACAACCACACAAGATTGATCATTTTCAGTTCGTAACAAAATAACACCCGTGGCGTACAGACAATTTGCGACGTTGCGATAAGTAACGTCGAACAAGTGGATCACGCATTGAGTACGAATATACTGTAAAAGAATCTGCAAAGAAGCATCGGCGGCTGTCGCGGAAACAATGCGACGAAAATCCACTGGAAAACTATCAGCTAATAATTCCTTATCCTGCGAATCAATGAACATGCATGGCAATTCAGAAGACTCAAACACTTCGTCAGGGCCGATAGGTAGACGAGACAAAGCATCAGCATTGACATGCCTTAGGCCGAAACAAAATTTCGTAATTGTAGTTAGACAAAAGCAATGACCAAGTTGCATCAGAAGATCAAAACAAATTGCAAAACTATTTGGAAAATATATCTGAATGGTGCGAAAATTGGCAGTTGACGCTAAATAACAAAAAGTGTGAGGTCATCCATATGAGTGCTAAAAGGAACTCGTTAAACTTCGGTTACACGATAAATCAGTCTAATCTAAAAGCCGTAAATTCAACTAAATACCTAGGTATTACAATTACGAACAACTTAAATTGGAAGGAACACATACAAAATGTTGTGGGGAAGGCTAACCAAAGACTGCGTTTTATTGGCAGGACACTTAGAAAATGTTACAGACATACTAAAGAGACTGCCTACACTACGCTTGTCCGTCCTCTTATAGAATACTACTGCGCAGTGTGGGATCCTTACCAGATAGGACTGACGGAGTACATCGAAAAAGTACAAAGTAGGGCAGCACGTTTTGTATTATCGCGAAATATGGGAGAGAGTGTCACTGAGATGATATAGGATTTGGGCTGGTCATCATTAAAAGAAAGGCGTTTTTCGTTGCGACGGAATCTTCTCTCGAAATTCCAATCACCAACTTTCTCCTCCGAATGCGAAAATATTTTGTTGACACCGACCTGCAAAGGGAGAAACGATCACCATTATAAAATAAGGGAAATCAGAGCTCGTACGGAAAGATATAGGTGTTCGTTCTTTCCGCGCGCTATACGAGATTCGAATAATAGAGAATCGTGAAGGTGGTTCGATGAACCCTCTGCTAGGCACTGAAATGTGATTTACAGAGTACCCATGTAGTTGTAGACGTAGATGGAGATGTAAATTCGGAGCTATTACGATGTTTATCATTGACTGAATTTGAGAGTAAGTCCCTCAATAGACGAAACGGTTCCCTGCTATCAGCAAACAAAACACAGGACTGAAAACATGGTGTATCGTGTGTGTGACGCCGCATACACTGCATTCCGGTGGGTCTTCATGCCACAAGAGGTAAAAAGTGTCATTGGGCACTGTCTGATACGAAGTCAAAAAAAAAAAAAAGGTTTAAATGGCTCTAAGCACTATGGAATTTAACATCTGAGGTCATCAGTCCCCTAGACTTAGAAATACTTAAACCTAACTAATCTAAGGACATCACACATATCCATGCTTGAGGCAGGATTCGAACCTGCGACCGTAGCAGCCGCGTGGTTCCGGACTGAAGCGCCTAGAACCGCCCGGCCACAGCGGCCGGCAATACGAAGTGAGGACCACTTCACCCTTCGGGGAGTTCGAAACGAAGTGTGCCATGGACGTATACTAGGTTTGACCGATTGTAGCTTGCTGTTGGCCACTTCCAACCACTGCCTTTCCCACTCAGCCAACACTCTTTGTCACGCACGGCGTGACAACTTGTAGGGAGACTTTAAGTCGAACTGTGGTATTCTCCTGGCAAGTTGACTTTGCTGTTCTGTCAGGTTCCTCATCCCCCTCGATTCCCATGTGTCCAAAGATCCATCAGAAGCCTTTCTCTTGCCTTTGCAGAAGGACTGAGTCCTAGACCATCTGAACTATCCTATTTTCTGGGAACATGCGTTGAGTAGCCGATAAAATGTCGTAAAAATCCTATTTAAAACAACATCGATCCTAAAATGTTGTCCTTTGGGATCTGATAAATGTTTCACTAAAAACTTGACCTTATTTGAAGCACGCGTTTGCATCCTGTTTCCAGAAATGTTCAAACGGCCTCTTATTTCTAATGATTCTAGTTTTTCCAGTAGAATTTTATGGTTATCAATACCAAATCCCACAACAAATCTATACCTGACATATTCATCCTTTTCTGATGTATCAAGAACCATTTTTGAAATCTCTATTAAGGCTGATTCTGTACTTCTGCTACTTTGAAAACTGGACTGTGCTTCAACGAGGAGGTTATATCTATTCAAGTAATTCATTATTCTGTCTTTCGTAATGGATTCTATTATTTTTTTGAGTGAGGCAGTAGACAAATCGGCCGTCGTTTTCCATATCTTCTGCATCACTTTTATTGAGAGATACTCAACTCTTGTATGATTTTTATTAATGGGCTTTCGGGACGTGCCCATACCAGCCGTCTTAGTGGGTTGTCAGTTACGACGATACGAACGTAAAGACAACACAACAGCCGGTGCCCGAGCGGAGAATATCTCCGACCTAGTCGGGAATTGAACCCAGGGCCCTTCCGTTAGCAGTCCGCGCAGCTACCGACGCGGCCGCCTGTTTCGGATATGGTACTCTTGGAAATTACCTGAGTTGAAGGATTCGTTTACTGCGTCAGTTTGCTGGGTCTATGCATTGTTTAATTACACAGACTGGCACCTCATCAATGCCTGTTGACTTCTTGTTTTTTAATTTTTGTACTGTTTTCCTTACTTCATATTCTAGGCGCGCAGTCCGGAACCGCGCGACCGCTACGGTCGCAGGTTCGAATCCTGCCTCGGGCATGGATGTGTGTGATGTCCTTAGGTTAGTTAGGTTTAAGTAGTTCTAAGTTCTAGGGGACTGATGACCACAGCTGTTAAGTCCCATAGTGTTCAGAGCCATTTGAACCTTACTTCATAGTCTACGGAGGGTAACACCATTATTGCACTTGCGCCAACGTTTTTAGCGGTGCATCATTGGATATTGTGGATTTTTGGTTGGCTGGTGGGGGGAAAGGGAGCAAAGAGCGAGGTCATCGGTCCCATCGGATTAGGGAAGGAAGTCGGTCGTGCCCTTTAAAAGAAACCAACCCAGCATTTGCCTGAAACTATTTAGGGAAATCACAGAAACCCTAAATCAGGATGGCCAGATGCGCATTTGAACCGCCGTCTTCCCTAATGCGAGTCTAGCGATTGGAGTCTTTTGTTCCAGTTTCTCTGCTATACCTGAGTAATATTCATCCACGAAATCTTGTAAGTACTGTGAGTTGTTTATCGACCCAATCCTGTCTTTTATCTGTAAGTTAATTGTGTATCTGTTTCTTTTTTCCTGTTTCTTTTTTTGCAACCTTCCAGACAGCTCTGTTTTTATTTCCAGCATTAAGTAATGTTTTGTTATTTGCTGTCTTTTTTGCAGCAAGCAATACCTTCCTGCCAGAAATTTAAAAAAATGGCTCTGAGCACTAAGGGACTTAACATCTGAGGTCATCAGTCCCCTAGAACTTAGAACTACTTAAACCTAACTAACCTAGGACACCACACACATCCATGCCCGAGGCAGGATTCGAACCGACGACCGTAGCGGTCGCGCAGTTCCAGACTGAAGCGCATAGAACTGCTCGGCCACTCCGACCGGCGTCAGAAATTATTCCTGAAATAAACTTAAATGTAATAGGTACAGATCACTGGTAGTAAAAATGCGGCCTGCGTGCCGCATGCGGCCAGAATCAAGTATTCCTGCGGCCCACGGTTCTCAGCCGAATTTTGTATCAACATGCTTCTAGCAACTAACAGCCGAATCCAGAAAAGTCAACTAACGTTAAGAACGTCTTAAGAGTGTGGTTTTCATGCTCGGTAAAAAAACAATACTTAGAGAGATACAGTAAGGTGTCAAGATGTGCTTCATTTTAATTTACATTGGTTCATATAGCCGTGAGCTGAGTGAAGTTGGTCGCTTAACTCATGTAAAGGGGCAAGTAGCACAGCTCCTCCCGGTTAGAGGATGTGAGAGAGAGAACATTTCGTTGTTTTTCTTTCAGTACTGATAACTCATGGACGTGCTCGGACGTACCAAGCAACTACTATCATATAAATTTCGACGTAGAAGTAACCTGGATTCGTGAATGCGCGTTATAGAGACGATAATCTTTTAAACGCCGTCATATTCGTAGCAAGGGCTATGAAACTGAATTAAGGTTGTTGTAGCCCGCATCTCGTGGTCGTGCGGTCGCGTTCTCGCTTCCCACGCCCGGGTTCCCGGGTTCGATTCCCGGCGGGGTTAGGGTTTTTCTCTGCCTCGTGATGGCTGGGTGTTGTGTGCTGTCCTTAGGTTAGTTAGGTTTAAGTAGTTCTAAGTTCTAGGGGACTGATGACCATAGATGTTAAGTCCCATAGTGCTCAGAGCCATTTGAACCATTTGAAGGTT
Source organism: Schistocerca cancellata (assembly GCF_023864275.1). Taxonomy (NCBI): domain Eukaryota; kingdom Metazoa; phylum Arthropoda; class Insecta; order Orthoptera; family Acrididae; genus Schistocerca; species Schistocerca cancellata. The sequence goes on from NC_064626.1 coordinate 886,835,695, forward strand.
GTTGTAATAAAATGCAATGAGTAGAAGAAAAATGATATTCAAAACATTTAGTAAACATTTGCGATCCGGTCTCGCATTGCATTAGGCGTTTAAATATAGTATAGTTACTGTTATTAACCAGTTAATTTTCCGCTCTCACAGACGGCACAACATTTCGTTTGTGTCGCAACTTTGGGATCGCTAACGATGGCAACAATACAAAACAGAGAAAAGTCAATACTAGGTGTTCCTAGTGGTGCCCAACTTATCGCGCCCTTACTGTAGCCAGTCTATTGGAGACTTAAAGGTACTAATTTATGTAGCAATTCATAACAAGATCGATACATATGAGGCCGTAGACGCCAGCCTACAAGGAATGTATTGGCTCTTGAGCAAAAAGTTTGGCGACCACTGGTACAGACGTACTACGTAAAGTGACGTATGAAAATTGCTGCCAGTCTGGGACTCAAACCCAGACATCCTGCTTATCGTGAGAGGTCACATTACCGCTTAGGATATCCGAACATGCTCCCGGACAAACGCAAACTTCCACCTGCCACACACATACCTATTTCTTCTCATAGATTAGTAATTCATTTACTCTCACTCGCAAGTTCTAGAATCAGGACAACGAGAAGTCATAGAGTATCATTGTCATTTTCGTCAGAGTCCCTCTTTTCCTTATGTATATTATATCTGATGACGAAATATAGTTTCAAATACTGACATTTATTCTTGAAACCCAACTTAATAACGACAGTCTATGACTTCTCGTTGTCTTGATTCTAAAACCTCCATGGAAACCACTAGATGTGCGGGTGTGGGTAAATTAATAATTTATGATAAGAAATAGGTGTGTCTTAGATGGAAGTCTGGGTCGGTCTGGGGAGTGTGCTCGGACAGCTAAACGGTTAGGCGACCGCTCGTGATAAACAACAAATCCGAATTCGAGTTCCTGTCCGGAACTAATGTTCGTATGTCGTTTTTGGCAGTGTACCTACACCCATTACAGTCAAGTTCAATTTCAGGAATAAATTTCGACGAAAGTCTGTGACTTCTCGCAGTCATGATTCTAAAACCTGAAAACCTGCGTGGGAATCACGAGATGTACGAGTGTGGGTAAATGATTTAATATTTTAGGAGTAGAAGTTGATAGGTGTGTGACATATGGAAGTATGGGGCAACCAGGGACTGTACTCGGATAGCCTAAGTGGTAAGGCGACTGTTCATGATAAGTGGGAAATCCAGATTCGAATACTGGTCTGGCATAAATGATCATATGTCACTTTGCGAATAAATTTCAATGTTTGAAACTGTAGCTTGTCATCAAATGTAAACCTTCCTGCTAATCGTTTTGTACGTGTGGTAAAAGTTTAGAACACTGGCTCACTATGCAAATGAGCTATTGCTTAATCTGGAAGGACTTTCTTGTACCTCCTGCCATCCACTTGTTTTTATAGGGCATTGCTATTAATGTAGGTACTTATTTAAATAAGTGTTTAGTTTTTGGTGCATTCAGGTGGGAATACTCGTAGCAGAATAACTAAGGCCCGTCCTTGTCTTATCTATATATCTATGTTTGACGACGAATTACAGTTTCAAACATCGAAATTTATTCCTGAAATTGAGCTTAACTGTAACGTGTAGATAATATGTATTTTACTATCAACACTACGCACCCTTGGTCTCGCGGTAGCGTCTTCGATAGATAATTGTAAACGTCTTCGGTCCCTCGTTCGAATCCCGCTGTTGCTTAAATTTTGATTAAGAATCAGCATTGGCGGCCGAAGACTTCCGGCATAAGAAGTCACCCTCATTCTGCCAACGACCTTGTCAAAGAGGGCGGAGGAGCGGACAGAGGTTCAGGGAACTCTCTTGTCCTAGGAGAGGGAAACTGCTCCTGAAGGCGAAAGAATCAACAAAGATCAACGGCATGAGGATGCAGCAGGCAATGGAAACCACTGCATTAAAGACACGTAACGTGTATTCACAGGACATGTGGCCTGTAATTGGAGAAGTGTCCTGATGCTCTCTTATTTAGCAAAAGATTCCGGAATAGTCCCCCATTCGGATCTCCGGGAAGGGACTGCCAAGGGGGAGGTTACCATGAGAAGAACATGGAATAATCAACGAAATACACTCCTGGAAATAGAAAAAAGAACACATTGACACCGGTGTGTCAGACCCACCATACTTGCTCCGGACACTGCGAGAGGGCTGTACAAGCAATGATCACACGCACGGCACAGCGGACACACCAGGAACCGCGGTGTTGGCCGTCGAATGGCGCTAGCTGCGCAGCATTTGTGCACCGCCGCCGTCAGTGTCAGCCAGTTTGCCGTGGCATACGGAGCTCCATCGCAGTCTTTAACACTGGTAGCATGCCGCGACAGCGTGGACGTGAACCGTATGTGCAGTTGACGGACTTTGAGCGAGGGCGTATAGTGGGCATGCGGGAGGCCGGGTGGACGTACCGCCGAATTGCTCAACACGTGGGGCGTGAGGTCTCCACAGTACATCGATGTTGTCGCCAGTGGTCGGCGGAAGGTGCACGTGCCCGTCGACCTGGGACCGGACCGCAGCGACGCACGGATGCACGCCAAGACCGTAGGATCCTACGCAGTGCCGTAGGGGACCGCACCGCCACTTCCCAGCAAATTAGGGACACTGTTGCTCCTGGGGTATCGGCGAGGACCATTCGCAACCGTCTCCATGAAGCTGGGCTACGGTCCCGCACACCGTTAGGCCGTCTTCCGCTCACGCCCCAACATCGTGCAGCCCGCCTCCAGTGGTGTCGCGACAGGCGTGAATGGAGGGACGAATGGAGACGTGTCGTCTTCAGCGATGAGAGTCGCTTCTGCCTTGGTGCCAATGATGGTCGTATGCGTGTTTGGCGCCGTGCAGGTGAGCGCCACAATCAGGACTGCATACGACCGAGGCACACAGGGCCAACACCCGGCATCATGGTGTGGGGAGCGATCTCCTACACTGGCCGTACACCACTGGTGATCGTCGAGGGGACACTGAATAGTGCACGGTACATCCAAACCGTCATCGAACCCATCGTTCTACCATTCCTAGACCGGCAAGGGAACTTGCTGTTCCAACAGGACAATGCACGTCCGCATGTATCCCGTGCCACCCAACGTGCTCTAGAAGGTGTAAGTCAACTATCCTGGCCAGCAAGATCTCCGGATCTGTCCCCCATTGAGCATGTTTGGGACTGGATGAAGCGTCGTCTCACGCGGTCTGCACGTCCAGCACGAACGCTGGTCCAACTGAGGCGCCAGGTGGAAATGGGATGGCGAGCCGTTCCACAGGACTACATCCAGCATCTCTACGATCGTCTCCATGGGAGAATAGCAGCTTGCATTGCTGCGAAAGATGGATATACACTGTACTAGTGCCGACATTGTGCATGCTCTGTTGCCTGTGTCTATGTGCCTGTGGTTCTGACAGTGTGATCATGTGATGTATCTGACCCCAGGAATGTGTCAATAAAGTTTCCCCTTCCTGGGACAATGAATTCACGGTGTTCTTATTTCAATTTCCAGGAGTGTAATAACATTCCACAAGTCGCGGCGTGGAATGTCAGAAGCTTAAACGTGGTAGGGAAACCAGAAAATCTGAAAAGGGAAATGCTAAGTCTCAATGTAGATGTAGTAGGGTCACTGTTTCACTTTACGGATGAGAGCAGATAGTTCCTTATCTGTCGGCGGTTGTGTCAGCAAAACGAAGCCAACTGGTAACGTGAGTGGCTCATTATATAGGATTTCCGCTACTGAAGCACGGAGATCTTCGTTATGTGCAAACTGCACTCCTAAAAGCACCCACAGCAAACTGCACTCCTAAAAGCACCCACAGCAAGGATTCTGTCCAATCGTCATTCTGATACATAAGTGGTGTTTTTAGTGTATGGTGCCAGCAATCCACAAATCTACTGTTTTGATTATGTTACACTGTGGTGTGGAAGAGCTGGACACTGCAAAGATTAGTGTTTGGTAAATACTGATGACTCGAATTGACGATCTTGTATGTCATAAAGAGGGCACGTTATCTAAAACGTGACATCCACAGCTGTACAAATGCTCTCTCCGTAGTTTCTGCTGTGATAATAGCGAGAGGTATAGCTTTGACGCAGCAGCAGACTCAGTCAGCTGTGCCAGAATCCTCTCGACTCTGGGAGGGATCTGATTAGGCCAAGGTGAACATATTGAAATCAGCCCTTTGGTATCGCAAATGGACCCTGTTTCAGATGTGTATGACATTCTATCTTACAGCGTTGGCAAGTTTTACGACTTTGTGTCCGATTTTTGCAGTTTCAGTTGACACTGACCGTACAATACGGTCTGTTATTAGTTTGGTTGTGGGCATAGTCCTGAGTGTGATAGCCCATGTTGTCTGTTGAAAATAGCATTCTATATGTTGAGTGGGATGAGGGGTCTGATGTGGTTTTGTGACATTTCACACCAAACTAGAGCAGAGGAGCCAGGCACAGTACAGCATTCTATTTTCAACCCAGTCGTGGCGTTATCTAGGAGGTTGCAAATTTGCCTGTCCCATTACCGGTTTCTGGCTAGATCATGGCAGTTGGTATCCTCCAAGAGTATGTTTATATAAGAGAGGTAGTCTGTGACAATGTTTTCTGCTGGATGTCAGTTGTAAATTGTGTGACATAATCCAGGTATTGAAAAGGGTGTAGACAGCTGTCTTACACTAAGTTACAAATGGAATCTACTAGTGGCTGGAGCTTAGTATAAATGGTAAGTTGTCAGCCTTCTATGTTGTCTATGAAATGACGCGCCACTGTATATACTTGCAACAACTCCCTACTGTATGCTGGCCACTTGCTAGTTTGTGGGGGGAAAAAACGCAATGGTTTCTGTACTTCTGTTACATTCTGTTTAGCACTGCTACAATCACCATATCACTCATAACAAACGTGACTGACAAGGGATCCGTCATTCCAAATTAATAATATAAGTGTAGACCAGATGTGGCTTAAATTCAAAGAAATAGTATCGGCAGCAATTGAGAGATTTATACCAAATAAATTAACAAACGATGGAGCTGATCCTCCTTGGTACACAAAACTGGTTAGAACACTGTTGCAGAAACAACGAAACAAACATGCCAAATTTAAACAGACGCAAAATCCCCAAGATTGGCGATCTTTTACAGAAGCTCGAAATTTAGCGCGGACTTCAATGCGAGATGATTATAACAGTTTCCACAACGAAACTTTGTCTCGAAACCTGGCAGAAAATCCAATGAGATTCTGGTCGTATGTAAAGCTCGTATGTTAGCGGCAAGAAAACATTCAATGCCTTCTCTGCGCTATATCAATGGCGATACTATAGAAGACAGTGCAGCCAAAGCAGAGTTACTAAACTCAGCCTTCCGAAATGCCTTCACAAAAGAAGACGAAGTAAATATTCCAGAATTCGAATCAAGAACAGCTGCCAGCAAGAGTAACGTATAAATAAATATCCTCGGAGTAGTGAAGCAACTTAAATCACTTAATAAAAAGTATTCTGGTCCAGACTGTATACCAATTAGGTTCCTTTCGAAGTATGCTGATGCATTAGCTCCATACTTAACAATCATATACAACCGTTCGCTCGACGAAAGATCCGAACCCAAAGACTGGAAAGCTGGACAGGTCACACCAATATTCAAGAAAGGTAGTAGGAGTAATCCACTAAATTACAGGCCCATATCGTTAACGTCGATATGCTGCAGGATTTTATAATATATATTGTGTTCGAACATCATGAATTACCTCGAGGAAAACGGTCTATTGACACACAGTCAACATTGGTTTAGAAAACATCTTTCCTGTGAAACACAACTAGCTCTTTATTCACATGAAGAGTTGAGTGCTAGTGATAAGGAATTTCAGATCGATTCCGTATTTCTGGATTTCCGGAAGGCTTTTGACACTGTTCCACACAAGCGGCTCGTAGTGAAACTGCATGCTTATGGAATATCGCCTCAGTTATGTGACTGGATATGTGGTTTCCTGTCAGAGAGGTGACAGTTCGTAGCAATTGACGGAAAGTCATCGAATGCTGAATGACACCGGCTTGGTAGTGAAGGATCTTGTGTGTAATATTGAAACATTATCAAATAATGTAGTTCATGAAATAAGTTCGTGGCTTGTGGAAAATAATTTGATGCTAAATCACAGTAAGACTAAGTTTTTACAGTTGCTAACTCACAATTCAACAAGAACTGATTTAATCAGACAGAATGGGCATGTTATAAGCGAGACGGAACAGTTCAAGTTCCTAGGCGTACGGATAGATAGTAAGCTGTTGTGGAAAGCCCATGTTCAGGATCTTGTTCAGAAACTAAATGCCGCTTTATTTACCATTAGAACAGTATCTGAAATAAGTGACATTTCAACACGAAAAGTAGTCTACTTCGCATATTTTCATACGCTTATGTCATATGGTATTATTTTTTGGGGTAATTCTTCTGATTCAAAAAGGGTATTTTTGGCTCAAAAACGGGCTGTTCGAGCTATGTGTGGTGTAAGTTCGAGAACCTCTTGTCGAACCCTATTCAATAGTCTGGGAATTCTGACATTGCCCTCACAGCATATATTTTCTTTAATGTCGTTTGCTGTTAGCAATATTAGCTTATTCCCAAGAGTTAGCAGCTTTCACTCAGTTAATACTAGGCAGAAATCAAATGTGCATGTGGAATGCACTTCCTTGACTCTTGTGCAGAAAGGAGTGCAGTACTCTGCTGCATCCATTTTCAATAAGCTACCACGAGAACTCAAAAATCTTAGCAGTAGCCCAAACTCTTTTAAGTCTAAACTGAAGAGTTTCCTCATGGCTCACTCCTTCTATTCTGTCGAGGAGCTCCTGGAAGAGCTAAAAAATTAAGCAAATTCCAGTGTTACATTCTTGATTTCTTTATTTTAACTAATGACGTGTCGCCTGAATATGTTTCTTATATTTCATTTTATCTGTTTCTACAATCGTGTTATAATTTCATGTATTGACTCGTTCCATGACCATGGAGACTTCTCCTTAATGTGGTCCCACGGAACAATAAGTAAATAAATAAATAAAAAATAAATAAAACAGAAGTGATTTCTGGCGTTCCCCTAGGTAGTGTTATAGGCCCTTTGCTGTTCCTTAGCTATATTAACGATTTTGTAGACAATTTGAGCAGCCGTCTTCGGTTGTTTGCAGATGACGCTGTCGTTTATCGACTAATAAAGTCATCAGAAGACCAAAACAAACTGCAAAACGATTTAGAAGAAATATCGGAATGGTGCGAAAAGTGGCAGTTGACGATAAATAACGAAAAGTGTGAGGTCATCCACATGAGTGCTAAAAGGAACTCGTTAAACTTCGGTTACACGATAAATCAGTCTAATCTAAAAGCCGTAAATTCAACTAAATACCTAGGTATTACAATTACGAACAACTTAAATTGGAAGGAACACATACAAAATGTTGTGGGGAAGGCTAACAAAAGACTGCGTTTTATTGGCAGGACACTTAGAAAATGTAACAGACATACTAAGGAGACTGCCTACACTACGCTTGTCCGTCCTCTTTTAGAATACTGCTGCGCGGTGTGGGATCCTTACCAGATAGGACTGACGGAGTACATAGAAAAAGTTGAAAGAAAGGCAGCACGTTTTGTACTATCGCGAAATATGGGAGAGAATGTCGCAGAAATGATACAGGATTTGGGATGGACATCATTAAAAGAAAGGCGTTTTTCGTTGCGACGGAATCTTCTCACGAAATTCCAATCACCAACTTTCTCCTCCGAATGCGAAAATATTTTGTTGACACTGACCTACACATAGTGAGGAACGATCATCACGATAAAATAAGGGAAATCAGAGCTCGTACGGAATGATATAGGTGTTCATTCTTTCCGCGCGCTGTACGAGATTTGAATAATAGAGAATTGTAAAGGTGATTCGATGAACCCTCTGCCAGGCACTTAAATGTGATTTGCAGAGTATCCATATAGATGTAGAAGTAGGTTTGCCAACATTGTAGCATGACATATGATCAAACGATTGTTGCATTTGCGAGATCTGTGTAAGATTTCTTTTGCCACATGCTTGTTTTCCTGCCAACGAATTCGTCAACATAGCCTGAATGGCAGCCACATGGTGTTAAGTGTCATTGGTATAAGGTCGCCATGCCTACATACTGCACAACTCATAGTAGTCCTAGGGCTGCAGCTGCTGGCAAATGAGTTATGTGGACTGCATAGTTGGTCGAATGCCATCATTGCTAAAGGAAAGGCCAAGAAAGATGACTTCAGATTTTGCAGTTGCCTTTTGTCATCTCTGATTATGATGCTGAGATGTTTCAGTATATCAAAAATCATTGTCAAAAAATGTTTAAATGTGTGTCAAATCTTATGGGACTTAACTGCTAAGGTCATCAGTCCCTAAGCTTACACACTACTTAACCTAAATTATCCTAAGGACAAACACATACACCTGCTAAGGCATCGGTAAAGCCTTGAATGTTCAAGATCAGGTAGCTATTGGGGATTGTACAAGTGCTGAGCAACTGATAATCAGCATATAATCGATATGTAACGTCCTTTTTGGGAATGAGATGGTTGGGAAACTTCTAAAGACTGTCAGACTGTCTGACAGTTCGAGCTCTCACTAATTTGTCTGCAGCTAAGTGGGCTGCACGAAGTCTGTATAGGGTCAGTCGTTGCACTTTATGGTGGACCAGGACACCAGGCAAAATATTAAATTTATTTGCAGTTCTGTGTCGGACAGAACTCTGTTGCGATGTCACATAAGAGTCCTGATGAGCACGGGTCACATACAGGAAGTGCTAGGCACTGAGAGAAAAATTCACTGATTGACCCTACAGGTGATGGGACAGGTGTTGCATGGAGTCTGTCCCAGTGACATGTGTGCATCTGCTATTGAAGTCTCAGGGCTTGAATTCTCATTCACGATATTGATGCTGGAATGATGTGACTGTGCACGTGAGGCGTTGCAAATAAGACCGTGCAGCACTGAGCTTATCTGAAATCAAAATATTTTAGCATGCAAATTGTGATTTTCCTAACTAAGGCTGACTATCTCATGTTATCATTACACCGTGACAACATTGATCTCATCACATGGCAGTTGTGGAGAAGTCACAGATAGTTATCATAAGCAACGACAGGATTTGATGCCTGCAAGTCGGTATCTGTTGACAGTTGCTGTGTGTATTGTGGCAAGGCACTGATGTCGCCAGTGCTGTGGTGTGTGAGGATCCCATGTGTCAGTCACATCCAGAGAGGGATGGGAGAGATGAAGAAAGTCTGTGCCCAAGACAGGTTCTCCGAATTCTGTGACCAGAATGTGCCATACAAATGGGTCAGACCCTGGTCGACGTTCAAGTTTCAGTTCCATAAATCGCAATAAGTCACGTCTGCAAAATACTAACGCGAATTCTTTACAGAAGAATGAAAAAACTGGTAGAAGCCGACCTCGGGGAAGATCAGTTTGGATTCCGTAGAAATTTTGGAACACGTGAGGCAATACTGACCTTACGCCTTATCTTAGAAGAAAGACTAAGGAAAGGCAAACCTACGTTTCTAGCATTTGTAGACTTAGAAAAAGCTTTTGACAATGTTGACTGGAATACTCTCTTTCAAATTCTAAAGGTGGCAGGGGTAAAATACAGGGAGCGAAAGGCTATTTACAATTTGTACAGAAACCAGATGGCAGTTATAAGAGTCGAGGGACATGAAAGGGAAGCAGTGGTTGGGAAGGGAGTGGGACAGGGTTGTAGCCTCTCCCCGATGTTGTTCAGTCTGTTTATTGAGCAAGCAGTAAAGGAAACAAAATAAAACCCACTCCCTTCGAAGTAGGTATTAAAATCCATGGAGAAGAAATAAAAACCTTAAGGTTCGCCGATGACATTGTAATTCTGGCAGAGACAGCAAAGGACTTGGAAGAGCAGTTGAACGGAATGAATAGTGTCTTGTAAGGAGGATATAAGATGAACATCAACAAAAGCAAAACGAGGATAATGCAATTTAGTCGAATTCAACCAGTTGGTGCTGTGGGAATTTGATTAGGAAATGAGACATTTAAAGTAGTAAAGGAATTTTGATATTTGGGGAGCAAAATAACTGATGATGGTCGAAGTAGAGAGGATATAAAATGTAGACTGGCAATGGCAAGGAAAACGTTTCTGAAGAAGCGAAATTTGTTAACATCGTGTATAGATTTAAGTGTCAGGAAGTCATTTCTGAAAGTATTTGTATGGAGTGTAGTAGCCATGTATGGAAGTGAAACATGGACGATAAATAGTTTGGACAAGAAGAGAATAGAAGCTTTCGAAATGTGGTGCTACAGAAGAATGCTGAAGATTAGATGGGTAGATCACATAACTAATGAGCAGGTACTGAATAGGATTGGGGAGAAGAGGAGTTTGTGGCACAACTTGACTAGAAAAAGGGATCGGTTGGTAGGACATGTTCTGAGGCATCAAGGGATCACCAATTTAGTGTAGGAGGGCAGTGTGGAGGGTAAAAACCGTAGAGGGAGACCAAGAGATGAATACACTAAGCAGATTCAGAAGGATGTAGGTTGCAGTAGGTACTGGGAGATGAAGAAGCTTGCACAGGATAGAGTAGCATGGAGAGCTGCACCAAACCAGTCTCAGGACTGAAGACCACAACAACAACAACATGTTTCGGAACGGTTTTCTCAACTTATCACCAAACCGTGGACTTACAGATCTGTGTCGTGTATGTTCCCTATGTGTCTATGCTATTAGCGCCAGTTTTGTGTAATGCAGCAAGCTGGTGTGGCCGAGCGGTTCTAGGCGCTTTAGTCTGAAACTGCGCAACTGCTACTGTGTATGTGATGTCCTTAGGTTAGTTAGGTGTAAGTGGCTCTACGTTCTAGGGACTGATGACCTCAGATGTTAAGTCCCATAGTGCTCAGAGCCATTTGAACCATTTGAACTTACTTGCAGTACCGACGTGTGCCGGCCAGTGTGGCCGAGCGGTTCTAGGCGCTTCAGTCTGGAACCGCGCGACCACTACGGTCGCAGATTCGAATCCTGCCTCGGGCATGGATGTATGTGATGTCCTTAGGTTAGTTAGGTTTAATTAGTTGTAAGTTCTAGGGGACTGATGACCTCAGATGTTAAGTCCCATAGTGCTCAGAGCAATTTTGAAGTACCGACGTGTTTTACATCACCTGCTCCTACTCGCTTCCTTCATTCGGCCAACCTTTAAGTATTCAGGAGCAGACCCATGCACTGCCTTCCAGGAGGGATACAAAAGTGAGGAAACAGCAAGATTTCTTCAAAGAAGAATGGGTACCACTGCTTCCCTGGCCTGCCCATTCTCGCTCATCGAACATGTCTGGAATATGGTCGGTCGGCAACTTGCTCGTTCAGGCCCTCCTGCAGCCACAGTTGACGCTTTGTAGACGCACATACAAACTGTGTGGCAGAGTATTCCCCAGCAGCATATGCAGGCTCTGTTTGATTACATGCCGCGATGTCTAGCGGCACGTCGTGGTGCTACTCAGTACTGGATTTCCACAGTCACAGTGCTTGTACAGCTCTATAATGCTAATCGGTGTAATAAATTACATTGTGACCGTATCTCTCAGTCTAGGTGCTTCACTTTTTCCAAATAATAGTGTAATGTATTATTACTATTGTGTAGTCCATAGAGCAGTGAGTAAAACCTTTCTGAGGCCACTGTCACTAAAGCAAGTCAGGTATCAGCAAGTACACTCAGATAACATTTAAGCAATCGACTACCAGTTACTGAGGCAAAGTCGATTGCGACGCTTTGCAATCATAAACTAAACTGATATTTTGTAAATTCTATTTTCATTGCACATAAGACATGTTTTTAACACAGCACGAAATTGTTCATTGCTTGCTGATTCCGTGGATACCATACAATCCTCCTGAAATACACTCCTGGAAATTGAAATAAGAACACCGTGAATTCATTGTCCCAGGAAGGGGAAACTTTATTGACACATTCCTGGGGTCAGATACATCACATGATCACACTGACAGAACCACAGGCACATAGACACAGGCAACAGAGCATGCACAATGTCGGCACTAGTACAGTGTATATCCATCTTTCGCAGCAATGCAGGCTGCTATTCTCCCATGGAGACGATCGTAGAGATGCTGGATGTAGTCCTGTGGAACGGCTTGCCATGCCATTTCCACCTGGCGCCTCAGTTGGACCAGCGTTCGTGCTGGACGTGCAGACCGCGTGAGACGACGCTTCATCCAGTCCCAAACATGCTCAATGGGGGACAGATCCGGAGATCTTGCTGGCCGGGGTAGTTGACTTACACCTTCTAGAGCACGTTGGGTGGCACGGGATACATGCGGACGTGCATTGTCCTGTTGGAACAGCAAGTTCCCTCACCGGTCTAGGAATGGTAGAACGTTGGGTTCGATGACGGTTTGGATGTACCGTGCACTATTCAGTGTCCCCTCGACGATCACCAGTGGTGTACGGCCAGTGTAGGAGATCGCTCCCCACACCATGATGCCGGGTGTTGGCCCTGTGTGCCTCGGTCGTATGCAGTCCTGATTGTGGCGCTCACCTGCACGGCGCCAAACACGCATACGACCATCATTGGCACCAAGGCAGAAGCGACTCTCATCGCTGAAGACGACACGTCTCCATTCGTCCCTCCATTCACGCCTGTCGCGACACCACTGGAGGCGGGCTGCACGATGTTGGGGCGTGAGCGGAAGACGGCCTAACGGTGTGCGGGACCGTAGCCCAGCTTCATGGAGACGGTTGCGAATGGTCCTCGCCGATACCCCAGGAGCAACAGTGTCCCTAATTTGCTGGGAAGTGGCGGTGGCGGTGCGTAGGATCCTACGGTCTAGGCGTGCATCCGTGCGTCGCTGCGGTCCGGTCCCAGGTCGACGGGCACGTGCACCTTCCGCCGACCACTGGCGACAACATCGATGTACTGTGGAGACCTCACACCCCACGTGTTGAGCCATTCGGCGGTATGTCCACCCGGCCTCCCGCATGCCCACTATACGCCCTCGCTCAAAGTCCGTCAACTGCACATACGGTTCACGTCCACGCTGTCGCGGCATGCTACCAGTGTTAAAGACTGCGATGGAGCTCCGTATGCCACGGCAAACTGGCTGACACTGACGGTGGCGGTGCACAAATGCTGCGCAGCTAGCGCCATTCGACGGCCAACACCGCGGTTCCTGGTGTGTCCGCTGTGCCGTGCGTGTGATCATTGCTTGTACAGCCCTCTCGCAGTGTCCGGGGCAAGTATGGTGGGTCTGACACACCGGTGTCCATATGTTCTTTTTTCGATTTCCAGGAGTGTAGTATTTTAAGATCACTGTAAGAAATTAATATTTCGAATATTGAAACCAGATAAATTCATTACCCCATATTTTGCCCCCATGGATTGAGGATCTATAACAATTAAAGAATTGTGGTGCTCCAGAAGAATGCTGAAGATTAGATGGGTAGATCACATAACTAATGAGGAGGTATTGAATAGAACTGGGGAGAAGAGGAGTTTGTGGCACAACCTGCCTAGAAGAATGGATCGGTTGATAGGACATGTTCTGAGGCATCAAGGGATCCCCAATTTACTATTGGAGGGCAGTGTGGAGGGTAAAAATCGTAGAGGGAGACCAAGAGATGAATACACTAAACAGATTCAGAGGGATGTAGGCTGCAGTACGTACTGGAAGATGAAGAAGCTTGAACAGTATAGAGTAGCGTGGAGAGCTGCATCAAACCAGTCTCAGGACTGAAGACCACAACAACAAACAACAAATCGCAATAGGAGACTCATTACAGCATTACGTCACATGGCTCTCTGACAGTGGATCTCCGTGGAAGGTGGTGCTCACTTCTGAACCACTGTCAGTGAGAAAGAATTGATTGGTTGAGTGATTCAATACATTGAGTCTGCCATCGTCGTGAAACTAGGTTGGGCGAAACTAATTTGGCCCACATGTCATGACTGTGGATGACTTAGACGAGTGCTGTGGTCTCAGCCACCTATTGCGGATCTCGTTTCAAGTTTGGGCAACTGCATGACGGCGAGCAGTTGCATACTTTGTCACTGAAGAATGCATGGAACCAACACTCGTGAGACTGTAGCGGCTTGCCTGGGCATAGAATGTTGTTGTCAACTGGGAATGTGTTTGTTTTGATTGGCTGGTGGTCACCACTCTTGCAACAGTGGCTGGCACATCATCCTTGGTAACATCCATGACCACTTGGGTTGGGTGGCTGGCTGCTGCCGTGTGAGATGGCATAATCCTTAGTTGTGGTGCTGACGTTTTGTACAGGATATCCACATATTGTCAATGTTGTAACACAGCTAAAGGTCTAAAAGTCAAAATTAATTTGTATTCCATCATTTCATCCTCAGGCAAAATCATGTCCGTTTGTATCTGTGACAGTATCATCATGAGCCACAGCATCCAAGGACTTTGTGTCGCATGAGGATCAAGTGAATGAATGTGCAGAGGTGCCTCCAAAGCTGATAGGATGTCTTGGTGTCTAATCATTCATTGTAAATGACTTGATGTAGTTGTTGTTCCAATATCTTTGCTAGCTGGTGTGGCAATGCTATGTTTCCTGAGTCAAATTTGCGAGCAATTAGCTGATGATGTTGGCGTGCTCTATTATTTAGCTCAAGAGGGCAACAAATTTGGAGCTGAAACTTCCTGGCAAATTAAAAGTGGGTGCCAGACAAAGGCTCAAACTCAGGACCTTTGCCTTTCACAGGCAAGTGCTCTACCAGTAGAGCTATCCAAGCATGACTCACAAGCCATCCTCACAGCTCTCCTTCTGCCAGTACTTCTTCTCCTACCTTCCAAACTTCACAGAAGCTGTTCTGTGAAACTTTCAGAACTAGTACTCCTGGAAGGAAGGATATTGTGGAGACATGGCTTAGCCACAGCCTAGAGGATGTTTCCAGAATTAGATTTTCACTCTACAGTGGAGTGTGCACTGATATGAAACTTCCTGGCAGATTTCATTTTTATGCCAGACCAAGACTCGAACTCGGGACCTTTGCTGTTTGCGGGCAAGTACTCTACCAACCGAGCTACCCAAGCATCACTCACAGCCCATCTTCATAGTTTTACTTCCACCAGTACCTCATCTCCTACATTCTAAATTTCATAGAAGCAAAGTGAAAATGAGGCAGAGTGACGAGGCAAAGTACACTCAATAACGATATCAGCTGCTGACGCTCACTGCAGAGTCACCAATGTAATGCATCCTGATAGGAATATTCATAGAGAAATAACTAAGGCAGGTAGTGTAGATAATATGCAATTTATTATTGGCACCAGATATAGAGAAAATCTAATGCATACACACCTATTTTTCAGAGTGGACACACTGAATCAAAGTTATTCTTATCACAGGCACTTTCCCAATGATTGAAAAGCCACCTTCTCCCTTGCTCTGATTATGTTTATTTATTTATTTATTTGCTCTCCATACAACAATCACATTTCAGACATTGACATAGATCAGTTCACATATACAAAGCTTTGGTTCACACATATATAAATGCATAAGTTGAAATAAAGAGTGAAGATCAGTTTTTTGTTGAAAAAACAAACTTATGATTACACTGTTTTACAAAGAGTTATCACGACTTGAAGCACAAATCCTTACATTGATATAAAGAGTGAAGATAATGAATTATTGGTTTTTTGTTGCAGAAACGAATTTATGGCTACATACTCTGTTATACAAAGAGTCATTAAAAGTTGAATTTTCTACTGAATAACGGTTTTTCTCTATTAATAAACGATTCTTATTCTTTAAAGTGTTTAAATTAGCTCTCTTGAGAGCAGATGGAAGTCTGTTGTAAGAAATTGTTGCTATTGTGTGGAGACTACAGTCTGCAGCCTTTCTTTCTGCTTCCCTGTATGTGCATTACTGTTTATTACATTATCATTTGGATTTAGTTTCACAAACCTGCAAAATATACATAGAGTAGATGGTAAGTATTTTACATGTTCTGAAAATTTCTCTAAAGGATCTCTCTTATTTGCCAATCTTACTGCCCTTCCTTTTTTTGTGTGTGTCTAAGAAACCTGTCTGAATAGACTGTGGTGCCCCACCCCATATCTCAACGCCACACTGAAGATGCCACAAGGTTAAATATTCTGCATATATTAGAGAATTTTGCATCTAAATTGTTTTCTGTATACTCTTCATCCCAGCTTTAGTTTACCACTACCCTTGTAAAATCTTGAATACTGAGTATTGAAAGAGGACTTTTGTAGACTTGCAGTCTTGCAATGGTTGACACTTACCCAGTGTAGGTTTTAGGTGTATCAATTGGCAGAAATGATCAGAGTCCATGTACTACACCATATTCCCTGTCTATATCTGTGATAATGTCGTGTGACTAGGGCCTCCCGTTGGGTAGACCGTTCGACTGGTGCAAGTCTTTCGATTTGACGCCACTTCGGCGACTTGCGCGTTGATCGGTTGTTTGGGGAAGGAGACCAGACAGCAAGGCCATCGGTCTCATCGGATTAGGGAAGGATGGAGAAGGAAGTCGGCCGTGCCCTTTCAGAGGAACCATCCCGGCATTTGCCTGGAGCGATTTAGGGAAATCATGGAAAACCTAAATCAGGATGGCCGGACGCGGGATTGAACCGTCGTCCTCCCAAATGCAAGTCGCGTCAATGGGGATGAAATGATGATGATCAGAACAACACAACACCCAGTCCCTGAGTGGAGAAAATCTCTGACCGAGCCGGAAATCGAACCCGGGCTCTTAGGATTGACAGTCCGTCGCGCTGACCACTCAGCTACCGGGGGCGGACTCTATATCTGTAACATCACAGATCACTGATGCCATGGTTTTTGTTATCCTTATTGCAGTGACGACCAACAATGACATGCCAAAACTGTGAAGAATATATATGAGACTGTTACTGGTTTCATCAATGATATCTGTGTTTATATCTATGGCTTCAAATAAAATTATCTTGTTTTTGGGCACTGAAACTTTGTGCAGGACCTCAGTTAATTTGTTAAAAAAGGTGTCTATGCTATGAGTAAGTGATCCATGCACAGAAAGAATTATTTTTCTTTATTTTGTAAATACTGATATCTATTAGATTAATAACTAATATTTCAAAAAGTCTCTCATTACTAACTGAGGTAAGATCATGTCTGAGTTTAAATTTTATTCCTTTTTTTTAAATACGAATATGGGTCTACCCATTTTAAGGAAGTCCTACAATGATAGCTTGCCCTCTCATGTGAGCAGTACTTTCTTCTTCTCAACATTTTCACACTCCAAGGCTTTTTGATCCCTGCTGCACATTCCCTCAACCTACTTTTACTTTAGCCCACTTTAAAGGGAAGAAAAGTGGTCTATATATATTTTAAGGTCTACATTTTAGTTCACTTGTATCTGTCATACTTCAAGTCTTGTAGCGAGTAATATTGCTCCTTTTATACTGATCAATGTGTCTATAGGTACCTTAATGAAAAAATTCAGTGTCCTCATCTAAGTGTTGCTGATCTTGAAAAAAAATATGAGGGCTTGATTTGTATATTGAATGGAAGGCATGATAGATTTGAACACTATTGGGAATTGTTTTTAAAAGAAAAACCTTCACAAGTTGATGATCCTTCACTTCCTCGGAATCGAAGCAGACCAAAGAAGTATGAAAACAATGAAGCCAGCTCACTGCACACTTTCAAAACCCCAAAGGAATACTACAATGCTATTTAATTTACATTGAAGTTTGTGAAACAGTGCAATTGAGCAGTTTGCTTCAACTGGACTCACACAGGGCATTGCAGTTGAACAAGAGTGCTTGCTTTTAGTAAAGAGAGGTGAAAAAAATTTGGAAAAATCAACTGAGTTTTTCAAAAATGACCTAGACACTGAGAGCCAATATCGCTAACAAAAAACAACTGGTCTTAAAAAACATGTGTGATGTAAGAAAGTACATTACACAAGAGCCTGCAGCTGGAAAAATGTTATGCAAAGTAGTGAAGTGCATTAAGCTTCTCCAAGTAGTTCCAATCATGACAGCAACAGCAGAATGGTCATTCTGTACCCTTAGGCGTATGAAGTCATATCTCCGATCAACGTTGGGACAGAAGCGATTGAACAACTTGGCTGTTCTTTGTGCCCACTGAGATGTTTTGGATGTATTGGATATCCAACCAGTCATCAATGACTTCATATTCAGTAAACCGGTCAGACAGTCGACATTTGCACCTTTCTAAAGACACTCTAGCCCTAATAATGGCATTTAAAGCAATATTAAAAATCTTTATAAAATAGTGAATTAAATACATACGTAATGTTAAGTTTTCAGTTTCGAAACATTAGTACTGGTTTTAGTACTGGATTACTATATTATTACAGTACTGTATTAGTTATTTTCAAATACTGAAAAGTTTTAGGGTGTAAGACCCAATTAAAACCCGCTATTTACATACTTTTTGACTGAAAGTATTAGGCATACTCTATTAACTTTATTCACTGTATTTTTTGCATTCACTTTGATATATTGTTTTTATTTAATGAATCCTGAGACTTATTCAGGGTAGGCTTAAATTAGCTATTTGACTTATTAATCAAAGTGCTATTACTGTGCAACAGCAATATTTTATTTTTTATTCTTTTAATGGTAGTTTAGGATTTATTTAAATATAATTTCAATGTTTTCAGACCTATATATTCACTGCTCTGTAATAGTCTATAAGCATGATTATTACTGTAAATTAAATTAGCTTTTTATGAAGATACCATGCGTGTTCATATATATATGTCTGCTTGTGTCTGTGTATATGCGGATGGATATGTGTGTGTGTGCGAGTGTATACCTGTCCTTTTTTCCCCCTAAGGTAAGTCTTTCCGCTCCTGGGATTGGAATGACTCCTTACCCTCTCCCTTAAAACCCACATCCTTTCGTCTTTCCCTCTCCTTCCCTCTTTCCTGATGAAGCAACTGTTTGTTGCGAAAGCTTGAATTTTGTGTGTATGTTTGTGTTTGTTTGTGTGTCTATCGACCTGCCAGCGCTTTTGTTTGGTAAGTCTCATCATCTTTCTTTTTAGATATATTTTTTCCATGTGGAATGTTTCCCTCTATTATATATATATATATATATTTTCCCCCCCAAAGCCAAAAAATGTGTCAGGCTTGTCGAGTTCCCCAGAGTGTTGAGTTATTGAGAGTCCAGTTTTCGGGGTTCTGATGTGGATCATATGACACTAAAATGCTTTTAAAAACTTTAAAACTCACTATTTTTCATCTAAAATTTAGAAAATTTCCTGGGGCAAGACCTCCAGTATGTGCCCCCCCAATATTTTTTATAAGTTGGCACCCCTGGCCTGGTCCGATGAGTCAAACTAGTGTGAATGGTAGGGTTCGAGTGTGGTGCAAATGATGCTTGGAAAACCATGACCTGGTCAGATGAGTTGAACTGGTACGAACTGATGGTAGGTTTTGAGTTGGCATGAGCCCCATAAAGCCATGGACCCAAGTTGTCAACAAGGCACTGTGCAAGCTGGCAGTGGCTCCATAATTGCTCAGGCAGTGTTTAAATGAAATGGACTGGGTCTTCTTGTCCAAATGAACTGATCATTCACTGGAAATCGTTATTTTCAGCTACTTGGAGATCATTTGTAGCCATTCATGAACTTCATTTTTCCAAATGATGATGGAATTTTTATGGATGGCAATGCACCATGTCACTGAGCCACAGTTGTTCATGATTGGTATAAAGAACATTCTGCACAATTAAAGTGAATGATCTGACCACCCTGATCACCTGACATGTTGCTTGTGCAGGATTTTGTGCACGAACTGATCCCTCGATTATGTTCCATAAATGTTCAAGGGTGAATGTTTATGAGAAATATTCGAGGGATCAGTTCATGTACAAAATCCTGCATCGGCAACACTTTTGCAGTTATAGACAGCTATGGAAGCAGCATGGCTCAATGTTACTGCAGGGGACTTCCAACAACTTGTTTAGTCCATGCCACATCAAGCTGGTGCACTATGCCGGGCAAAAACAGGTCTGACACAGCATTAGGAGGTATCCCAGGACTTCTGTCACCTCAGAATAGTTCTACATGAGTTACCTGCTAGAGTGTAATCTTTTATCTGTCTATTATCTAACCATGTGGTTATGTGGTGCTCAGAAGGACACACAATGTCTGTCTTTTAAGAGTTCTCTAAATTTTCTAAACAGACCAGAAGCTCTTCTACATATTTACACAATGCTCTAATATTTTGATGAAATAAGATACTCTCAAATTTCTGCACATTCTTAAGCACTTCGTGGGGCACTTGTGTGCTTTTTACTTATTTCAAAATAGGGTGCTGAAATCCTGATTATAACCTAAAAAAGGTACCTCTTGGACTCCAGTAACCACTTGCTTGCTTGCTCTTGCTTTGTGTGACGCTGAACAGCTGTATATTTTCTGCAAGAAGCTCAGCTGATCTACCTTTTCCTCTCCTATTCAGGTATAGGCCATAGCTAGTATATCCCCATCTCTCTGTTGTATTAACTAGCACTGCACTTGTATGAGATTTCATTTCAATCAGCAGCAGCCTGTTCAACTCCCAAGGTATCCTGTAAGGGCAATGTTGTAAGTTCAATCCATACTAAGCCTCAGTTGAAAGTGTTGTGTTAATAATTATGACAGGAAAAAATTAGCTGCTAATGACTCACCATGCGCATCAGGAGGGTAAGAGAAAATGAGTGTCCAGAAGGTGCAGAGATCAACCTTCCACAGATGCATGTATTACACTTCACAAAATGGATATCGTAGACATTCAACAAATGTTCAAAACAAACCATTAATTTCCACCATGAACACCAAATAAAAAATGGTACACTGCGGTGATATTAAAGGTTCGCACCACCAAGATCAAAGATGAACTCCTCTGGCGTTATAACCTGTGCAGGAAGTTAGCTAGGTATCCACTCTTAAAGATCCCATATAAGATCATACTGATGTAACAGGTTGCTAGGAACTGATGGAATGCGATGTCATTCAACTGAATGCGAAACAGTCTGAGGAAGAGCTTATCATGAAACTGGCTATCCTTTATGATGTAGCTGCAGACAGTGCAATAATATGTTTTATGGGCATGGAGAAAACAAATACCCAGAGCCTGAATTTGTCCTGTGGTTCCAGGTGGTATTAACAGCAATGTCACATACTTTTCGGGAGGGATAGTTTGCTCTAAAGTAGTATGATTTTTGTACACATACCAAGAATCAAGCAAAAGAAAGTTATTTTGACCAGCTATTGGTCAAAAGCAGTGCCCACATCATAGTTGTAGTTCTCTTACACCCATTTTCCCACTCTTGCTTGCTGCAGCATAAATATTTCCTACTGCCCTAAGATCCAGCACACGAAGGGTCAGAGGACCTCCAACTTCTCACAGCACAATAACTTTCCAGCTAATTTGCCATCCAGACTAACAGTCAGCACAATTTTATATGAATGCATTAATTCATTGATGTTAGTTGATCTTGATACAACTCTCTTGGTACTTACAATTTCCATGGTTCCATTCATATGCATTTCCTCTTCAAATCATGATTGATGAAAGCTGAAAACAAATTCCTTACTGAACAATAGGATAAGCTTGTTTATCTTGTGGGGTTTTCTTTTTACACTGACAAAGTCAACAGTCAAACACGCTTTATTAACACACAATCACATGAAAAATATCAGAGCATTCAAAACAACAAGAGCCACATCAGTTCCAAAGTTCACTGACTCTGGAGGTAGAGCACTCCTTGTTCCAGAGTCATTGGCAAAAGATAATTGCCACAGAGGCTGACCCCACCCCCTCTCCGCCCCCATGGAATACATGGTACTGGGGAAAGGAATTGGGCATTGTTGAATGCAGGGGTGTTACAGGCCTCTGAACGAGTGTTGGTTGATTGTGCAAGACAGCACAACTACCAGTGCCATGGCTGGTCTGAATGGAAGGCATGGATGGACCATTTCTTGTGGAATCTGGAAGGTCCATGCAGGGTGGACTGGAAAAGGTATAATGCACCATCCAGTAGGAAGAACTGACCGGTCGACCTGGACATGTGAAATGGACCAGCACAGGAGGTTGTGGCGTCAGAGTGGCGAAGAGAGGGACATGTATCTTGAGCATCAAGTTGGTGCCAAGTGTCATTGTTATTCCAGCCACATCCACCCCATCTGGAATGAGGACTGTGCGCAAGATGGTGACATCTACATCTACATTTATAGTCCACAAGCCACCCAACGGTCTGTGGCAGAGGGCACTTTACGTGCCACTGTCATTACTTCCCTTTCCTGTTCCAGTCGCGTATGGTTCACGGGAAGAACGACTGCCAGAAAGCCTCCGTGCATGCTCAAATCTCTCTAATTTTACATTCATGATCTCCTCAGGAGGTATAAGTAGGGGGAAGCGATATATTCGATACCTCATCCAGAAATGCACCCTCTCGAAACCTGGACAGCAAGCTACACCGCGATGCAGAGTGCCTCTCTTGCAGAGTCTGTCTCTTGAGTTTGCTAAATATCTCTGTAACGCTATAATGCTTACCAAATAACCCTGTGATGAAACGTGCTGCTCTTCTTTGGATCTTCTCTATCTCCTCTGTCAACCCGACCTGGTATGGATCCCACACTGATGAGCAATACTCAAGTATAGGTCGAACATGTGAAGTGGGTGGGACCTCCTGCAAAGTGTCCCTCACATGAAAAATGAAGAGTGAACCATCTTGGAGCTGCAAGGAAATCTCATCATATGGGCACCCATAAGTGTTGATAGAAAAGCAAATAACCATCAATGGTAGTCATAGGGGGTAATGTAGAGGAAGGGGAGGAAGGGGAATATTGTAGCTCGGGAGAAACACTAGAACACACTGGGGGAACAGCAGATGATAACACTTGCAATGATGTAATGTCACATTCAATGTATGGTTAGGGCAGCGGATAAATTATACACAGTGGTATATGCGGGTTTAGGGCCACTGCGTGATAATGGAGAACTTAACTAAAGAGATTGTGTGACAGATTCCTCATTCGTCTAAGCTGGTTTAACCAGCTGAAGTGAATCTGTCTGATTTGGCCATTGACAAGGATGTCCATAGTACTGCCGTGCATGGCAATACCCAATGCAAGCCAGAGTAAGGCAGCTGTAGTGTCAGTTTGACCGTCTGATCCAGTAACATAATAAACTCTCATGAGTCCAGAGCCGAATGCAAGAAAACCAGGAGACAGGTATCTGGTCATTGTGAAGGCTTATGAATAGCAGCTATGTGCAACCACACACACTTGACAAAAGTGGAGAGTTCAGATAGGTAGACGGTTGCAGCACCATTGATGAATTAAGATGGGAAGACTAATGTCTTGCTATGCAAGACAATAGCAAGTGACCCCTGGAGGTTTGTCTTATAAGCTGTACGGATTCCTAACATGACCCATGGAGGGGCGTTGAACTGCTCACTATCGTGGCACATGAGGGCCACTTTCAGATTCCTGTGCCAATGCTCATTGTTCTGAGGGTGGTACACTGTAGTGTGAAATTTATCCACACCACACAGTATGCAGTGTTTTCTAAACAATAGCGTTTATTTATTTATTTTCCAAACTGCCTAACCCCATCACTGGTGATGGATGTAGGGCACCCGAATTTAGCTATCCAGAAAGATACCAATGCTTGTGCTACAGAATCTGCCATAATGTCTGCAAGAGGGACTGCCTCCACCCACCATGTAATGTAGTTGATGTTGGACAAGATATATCTGAAACCATCTGACGTGAATAATGGTGTGATGAGGCCTAGGGTGCATATGTCAGAAACCGCCTCTTGCAATGTCAAATTTCCCCAGAAGGGGCTGTGTATATCTGCTGACTTTGCTGCACTGAAACAGCACACATGTGCAAGCCCACACAAAGCAGTCCTTCTTCATGCCTGGCCACATAAAAAGTCCCATGATGAGATGCATAGTAGCCGTAGCACCAGGATGTGAAAGATTATGAAAAGCAGCAAAAACTTGCCAACATACAGCAGCCAGGACAATAGGCTGAGTGATGCCCATGGACATATTGCACCATAACAGCCTGACCAATCCTGGTGGGGTGCAAGACAATATCAGTAGGGATGTGTAAGATATCTGACATAGGTTCGTTCGATATCACTGTCCTGTAAGTGGGCCAGTCCATCAAAATTAATAGGAGATGAAATAGCATTTACACATGACAGATAATCAACCACCACATTTTCTGAACCAGGGATATGTCAGATGTCCATCATGTACTGACAAATGAGATCCATCAGCTGTAATCTGCATGGAGGGAGGTCAATGGCAGGGTTGCGAATAAGTCCATAAGGGGACAATGATGCATGAAAATTGTTATGTTCTTTCCTTCAGTATCTTTGCAGAAATATTTAATGGCCTCATACACCACAAGAAGTTCCCTGTTGAAAGCCAATCACTTATGTTGAGCCGAAGATAGTTTTGTGGGAAAAAATGGAGTGGCTGAGTTGTGTTACCATCATGCTGTAGAAGAACTGCACCTTTTTGAAATCACTTGAATCTGCTTTAGTAGAGATGCGAGTGTATGACAAGGGGTGGGTGAGAGTTATGGCACATTCTAAAGCTTTTTTGAGATCCTGCAAAGCTTACATCACATCGTCAGACCACTGTACCCAGCAATTCCTTTTTTGAGATCCTGCAAAGCTTACATCACATCGTCAGACCACTGTACCCAGTAATTATCAGAAATTTGTTTGCTGGCTAACATGTCAGGGATTTGATAGCTGTCACAATTGTCAGATTGTGTAAGTAAAATTGATGGTCCCCAAAAACCAGTGCAGTTTGTGAAAAGTCGCTGGGAACGTTAGATTATGGATGCAGTCAACCCAACCTTTTGGAGGACATATACCCTCACAAAAGACAGTGCACCCAAAAAAGGTAACAGAGGTGTGTCAAAGTTGTCATTTGTCATTATTAATCTCAACTCCATTACACACCAGCAAGTCTTGTACCATGGTCAGGTGTAGCTCATTTTCTTCGTCAGAGGAGGAGAAAATGAGAAAACATCATCTAGGTATGTGTAGCAGTAGGAGCAGTTAAAGACAAGTGAATCTATGAAATGTTGCCAAGTTTGAGCCATGTTTTTGAGGCCATAAGGCATGTAACAAAATTCATAAAGGCCAAAGAGGGTAATCAAGGCTCTTTTTGGTACATCACAATGTTCCATAAATATTTATAAATATGCCTTGCAGCAATGCTAAACACTGAAAATGTGTGCTCTGTTAAGTAGCTGGGTGAAGTCTTGAATGTGTGAGATACAATAATTGTCTGTTATGGTACATTCATGGAGACAATGATAGTCACCACAGAGGTGCAATGTGCCATCATTCTTCGGGACTAAGTTTGTGAGAAAAGACCAATTACTGTCTGACGGGCAAACAATGCCTGCCCACAGAAGTTCATCTGCTGCAGTCTTAGCAAGGTGTAGTTTGTGTGGAGGGGGGCAGCATGCTTTATGATACTCTGGTGGGCTGCCTGTCATAACAATTTTATGTGCCATTCCATTCCTATTAGCTTTCATTTGAACCGATGAACATGGCAGAGGGATGTCTCAAGAAGGAATTGATAGCACACAAGAGTCATTAATCAGATACCATCGGGCGGACGAAGCCAGGCACATGGGAATTGTAAGAGGCACATTGCTGGTGTTGAAGTACGGTGGTATATACAGGTGGCGTATGAGGCGTCTTGCATC
Organism: Schistocerca cancellata; assembly: GCF_023864275.1. NCBI lineage: Eukaryota > Metazoa > Arthropoda > Insecta > Orthoptera > Acrididae > Schistocerca > Schistocerca cancellata. The sequence goes on from NC_064626.1 coordinate 886,861,471, forward strand.
AGCAAGGGCCTGCCTAGCTGCCAAGAAAGTGATGTTCAATTCTGAATTGCGAGTTTGAAAATCACCTACTTCAGAGCGCTTGATTGAAGCTGAGCAGTGGAAGCAATGAGGCAGTTCACCAGAGAAGAGCTCTCGATGAGAGTTGTGTCAGCATTATCAGGGGTCTGAGGGGAGGGGAAGCTGAGAGATAGACTGAACACACAATTTGTGTACCCGAAGCATCATGAAATAAAACAAATGACAGGAATCAGGCAACAGGCCGAAGTGAATCAAGAAATCATTTCCAAGTACTAGGTATTCGATGCTGGCCATGTGGAAGGACTGCATGAATGTTCCACCGGGAGTGAGTTTAATAGATAACATGACCATGCCATTGATGCAAAGTGCCAATTTATTTGCTGCTCAAAGGAAAGGTTGGTTGGTATATTTGTATATTTTTTTAAAGGCAGTATTGATCAAACACAAGAAATAGTGGCTGGTTTGGATCATTGGCTGAGTGACTTCCAAACCCCAGCAATGGAAAGGTATCTCATCATCTTTACATTGGTCTTATGACTCAGTAACTACACGTACTATAAGAAAACGTCACTCCTCAATGTCTCTGATGACAGACAGTGTCAAATTATGCAGTTCCTTGCCTGAGATTTCTTTGATGAAAAATTACGCAGCAGGCAGCCTATACTTAGTGCATAAGCCCGCTATTAAGGAACATAGTAAGTTGTTGATGAGAATTTCACATTAGCTCACATGCTTGTCATTCTTAACTTCAGATGAATTACCTCTTGCATTTTGATAGCTCTTGTTAACAGATGTCATTTTATTATCAAAGAAAGTATCCAGCTTTCTGCCATATCGCAATCATTGTTTTATTGCCATTTTATTCGCTATCAAAGAACCAAAAAATCTTTCAGTCTCATTCAAACGTTTAGCTTCTAAGATTAATCTCTCTTTTACAAGGTTTGTAACTCCCGCTTCACATGAATTGTTATCTAAATAGTGAGATAGTGTGCTCATACGAGGCAAGTGCAAGATATCTTTCCAACAAATCTGTATGCTTCGGGTGATACTGCTTTCCACACTATACAATGTTTTATGGTATCTTCTGTGCATATGGGAGAGGACTGCTTGAAATCTGCTGTTGCACAAGAAGAAAGGAAGACTTTGCATTAGATGGATCTTGGTCTGCTGTTTCAATTACATGTGAGAAAGTTTTGTGATAATTGCTGTTGTAAGACTCCAACCATGAGTGGTTTCACTGAGTTTCTTTTCAAGCATAAAAGTTTCAGATGCAATTTATTTTGCTCTATTTTGATCATCTTTTTGTCTAAAATGTCACACTGGAAGTGACTGGAAGAATGGCAATTATTATTGTCATGATATTCATGCATGGAGGCCCCCGAGGTAATGCTTTCATTATTGATTTGCTCAGTGCTTTCATATTTTCGTTTTTTGTATATCACATTCAGTGAATGTGTGGTAGTAGGCTCCCATTCTTGTTTAACTTGTCCGACTTTATAAGCTGGATACAAAGGGAAAAATGAGGGAACAACAACATCCTGCAATTTCTTAATTTTTAATCCGAGTCGATAGTCAGATTCTCGGAAATGAAGGCTATATGCCATATAAGATCTAGAGTTTAAGTTAGGTGTGAAATCTGATTTTGATATTGTTTTAATCTATTGTCCTCTGAGGTCACATTACCACTTTGGCCAGTGCAAAAGGCCACACAGGAATACACCAATGCTGTCAGTAACGTGACACCTGTAACGAGACATTACTATGTTAATGTAATGTATGGTAAGGTCATAAGAAATAACTAATTTGAACAAGAATCCTGAAGGAGTGACAAACTAGAGATGGCATGTGAAATACGAAACGTAGAGTCCACACAGAATACTGCGGCTGATAGACGCACAGATGGCAAGTCACATGTGGGGAAAGCGGTAGTGGTGAGGGTTATGGGGAAGTGTTGTAGGGGAAATGCGGAGTGCTGGAGGAGAAATGCTGTTCTAAACTGAAGCCTATGGTAACATTTTTTGTAAATATTAAGTGGGACTCCTCGACACCCACACTTGCATGGTGACTATTCAAAATTGCCTGTAATCTCTGCCTTGTTTAGTATCTAAAAAGAATTCCGCTGAAAATGCAGCGATTTGTTTTCGCCTGGCTTGTTAACCATTTGTAACTTTCAGAGAAGCATCATGTGTGGCGAATTTTGAGTAAAACCTACACATTTCTCTGGTTGCTGTGTTAAGATTTGCTTCTCTTCTAAAACAAAGCGGAGTTTACACAGTCTCGCCTCACTAACATGTTGTGCAGACACAACTGCGAGAGAATTCTGAAGTGAGGAACTGAGGATAAGTAAGATCAGTAGTTTATCAAAATGCACATCCTCTGTACTAAAAAATGTCTTCACTTACATTTTTCCAAAACCCATGGCATTTCTCATTTCACCAGCAAATGATGGCCCTTAAAAACTACGTTCTTTCATCGAAAAAGTCTGTAGTTAGTGGAATAACATGGTAGATAATGAAGTTTTGCATGGTAACGATATGTCAAAATACTCTCCTCTTTGCATGCCTCTTTGCCAAAATCTCATTTTGATATCTGAAACAGTGTATGAAATACGAGAGATGTTGTTGATGTTTCAATCTGGCTTTATCACTGGTGGGGTGATCTATTTTCTCCAGATTGGTGACATCTCTGCCCAAGTCTAAGGAAAAAGTCAACATCCAGAATGAGGTTTTCTGCAGTGGAGTGTGCGCTGATATGATACTTTCCTGGCAGATTAAAACTGTGTGCCAGACCGAGACTCAAACTCCCCCTCCCCGTTGCATTTGGTCTAGGCAGATGTGCGCTGATATGATACTTTCCTGGCAGATTAAAACTGTGTGACAGACCGAGACTCGAACTCCCCCTCCCCGTTGCATTTGGTCTAGGCGGACGTCACAAGACATTCGTTCAAGTTGATCGTTGATTCTTTGACTCAGTTTTTTTATTACAGAGAGCATGCAACCCTCTGACCGAACACGCTGAGCTACCGTGTCGGCACCAACTGAGATACCCATGCAAGACTCACACCCCATCCTCACAGCTTTACTTCCGCCAGTACCTTGTCTCCTACCTTCCAAACTTTACAGAAGCTCTCCTGAGACCCTTGTAGGACTAGCACTCCTGAAAGAAAGGATACTGCAGAAACGTGGCTTAGCCACAGCCTGGGGGATATTTCCAGAATGAGATTTTCAGTCTGCATCGGAGTGTGCGCTGATATGAAACTGGCCGTGATTTGTGCTTGAGTAGCTCAGTAGCTGGCACAGTAGCTCAGCGTGCAGCGTGTTCGATCAGAGAGCTGGTTGGCCTCTGTAATAAAAACTGAGTGGAAGGATCAACAAACGAACTTTAACGGATGTCATGTGATGTCCGCAATGACCAAAGACAACGATCAACAATAAAAAATAAAAAAAAGGGTTGGTAGAGCACTTGCCCACCAAAGGCAAAGGTCCCGAGTTCAAGTCTCGGTCCGGCACACAGTTTTAATCTGCCAGGAAAGTTTCAAAAATTCAACATGTTAGCTAAATTTCAGACGCAGCAACATATTATGTAATATGCATCAAACGCAAAATCATGGAGCCCTCTATTTTTCAATGCAAACTTTTCCGAGTTTCACGCAGTGTCTTACTTCCACATAAATATCATGATAACTATAACCACTAACCAAATGGTGGGCACACCATTATGAACCTGGCATATAAAGCTACAAATAAAGCAAAAATCATTTTTTTTTTTTTACTGAACAGTTTCTGTAAGTCCGTTTGAGAAAAGCTGCAAAGCGCTCGCCTCTATCCAACAGGCCGAAATGTGGCAAACACTTGTCGGCGGCCTCCCCTTCCGATCAAACGAATGAATTCGCCCATGCTTTGGACAAAAATTGGTCACTGGCACTGCGCATCGGCCACAGTATCATGCGTGGACTGTACACCTTTTTTTTTCTTTATTGTTATTTAACCACCTTACATAAGGTGGGCTGGCAGCAGCATACTAAGCTGCTCTTCAGCCACAAGTTTTACAAAGGAGATACAGAACAAAGTGGGGGGGCATAAAACAGTAGAGACAGAAACAAATAACACGAAGCCATTCACACTCGACGAAAAAACACTAAAAACTGTCGGCATTTCGCACAAACACTGACGACTTTGACGGTACAGGTGAACGAAGGAGTGTGATGGCGAAGAACACTAAACCTCAAACGTTATGGCACACACACGAGAAACTGATGGCGATGATCTCCGGCAAGCGAATGTTCACTTAACGTGTGCGAGTCCGGGGACCTGCCAAGAGGGGAAGAAGGTGGTGGGGTCGGGAGAGGGAAGCACAAAGATGCCAAGGGCAGAGGAGATGGGGGGAGGAATGAAGGTATGAGAGTAGGGGAAGCTCAGGGGTGGAGGGAGGAGAGAGGGAGGAGGGAGGGAAGGGGGAGAGAAGGGAGAGAGGGTGCCCATAGGAACAAACACAGGAAGAGGGAGGGAGTGTCAGAGTTGGTAGGAGGGGTAGATGGAGGGGAGGAGGGCATCATCAGGGAAGGGGAGCTGGCAGAAACCACCTTGGGAGAGGGTATGGAGAGTGGAGAGATGGAAAGCAGGTGGGGCGTGGAAACACAGGCGCGACAGCGGGCGGGGGTGGGAGAGGATGGGAGAGACCAGCAGGTGAGGAGGATCGAGTTTACGGAAGGTGTAGAGGATCCATATCCATTCGAGGAAAAGGAGGAGGTGGGGGAATGGAATAAGGTCGTACAGGATTTGCGTGGGGAAGGGGAGACGGATGCGATAGGCGATGCGAAGAGCATGGCATTCTAGGATCTGAAGGGATTTCTAAAAGGTAGGGGGAGTGGAGATACAGGCAGGGTGGGCGTAGCAAAGGATAGGCTGGATGAGGGATTTATAGGTATGGAGGATGGTGGAGGGGTCCAGACCCCATGTACGGCCAGAAAGGAGCTTGAGGAGACGGAGTCGGGAGCGTGCCTTGGCTTGGATTGTCCGGAGGTGGGAGGTCCAGGAGAGGCAACGGTCAAGGGTGACGCCAAGGTACTTAAGCGTGGGGGTGAGGGCGATAGGACGGGCATAGATGGTGACATAGAAATCAAGGAAGCGGATGGAAGGGGTGGTTTTGCCTACTATGATCGCCTGGGTTTTGGAAGGATTGACCTTAAGCAACCACTGGTTGCACCAAGTGGTGAATCTGTCAAGATGGGAATGGAGAAGGTGTTGGGAGCGCTGCAGGGTGGGGGCAAGGGCAAAGAAGGCGGTGTCATCGGTGTACTGGAGAAGGTGGATGGGGGGTGAAGGCGGCGGCATTCCGCCGTATACAAAAGGTACAGAAGAGGGGCAAGGACGGAACCTTGGGACACACCGGTGGAGGGGAAGAAGGTGTAGGAATCCGTGTTATGGCTGGTGACGTAGGAAGGATGTTGGGAAAGAAAGGACCTGATCAGACGGACGTAGTTAATAGGAAGGGCGAAGGTTTGGGGCTTGAAGAGGAGACCGGAATGCCACACACGGTCATAGGTGCATTCGAGGTCAAGGGAGAGGAAGATAGCGGAGCAACGGGAATTAAGTTGTTCAGAGAGGAGATGAATGAGCTGAAGGAGAAGGTCATCGGTAGAGAAGGACAGCCGAAAGCCACACTGGGTAACGGGAAGGAGGCGGTGCTGGCAGAGATGCTGGTGGATGCGTCGGGTAAGGATGGATTCCAGGACCTTGCTGAAGACCGAGGTAAGGCTGATGGGACAGTAGGAGGAGACAGCGGACGGCAGTTTGTTGGGTTTGAGGAACATCAGGATGCGGGAGGTTTTCCACAGGTCAGGGTAGTAGCCGGTGGACAGGACCACATTATAGAGCATGGCCAGACTGGAGATGAAGGAGGCAGGAGCTTCACAGAGGTGGCGATAGGTGACACGATTGTGACCAGGAGCGGTGTTGCGTTTCATGCAGAGTGTAGCGATGAGATCCTGAGTAGTGATGGGGGCATTGAGTTTGGTGTGAGCAATGTGGTCCAAGTACTAGAAACCAGAGACGAGGGGAGGGACAGAGGTGTTAGTTCGATCGCGGACATCCGGGAAGAGGGAGTAATCGAACTGAGGATCGTCAGGGATGGTAAAGACATCAGAAAGGTAGGAGGCAAAGTGATTGGCTTTACTAAGGTTGTAAGGGAAGAGTTGATCATCATGAAGGAGAGAGTAGTAGGGAGGGGGCTTAGATCCGGTAAGGTGGCGGAAGGCTGACCAGTACTTGGATGAGTTGATAGGAAGTGTAGCATTAAGACAGGTGCATGTCTGTCACCAGTCCCGGCGTTTCTTATCCGCGAGCAAGTTTCTGATGTGTTGTTGTAGTTGCCGGTGGCATCGTAGTGTGTCCGAGTCATGTGTGTGGAGGAAGGCACAGTAGAGACGACGGGATTCACGGAGAAGGAGGACGGCCCTTGGGGGTAAAGTAGGATGGTGGGGGTGGATGGCGATGGCAAGGATGTGGGCCTCCATGGCCTCAGATAAGGTCTGCTGGAAAAAGGAGGCGGCACGGGTAACGTCATCAGGGTGGTGGTAGGTGAGGGGGTGGCTATCGACCTGGGTAGAGAGGGTATCCCGGTAGGCACTCCAGTCGGCACGGGAATAATCATGGACGTATTTGGGGGGAGAGTCAGTATGAGGGTCGGGATGGGGGCCACGACTGTGTGAAATGGTGAGGAGGACAGGGAGATGCTCACTACCAATGGGGTCCAGGACATCCACCGCTATGTGGCCAAGGAGATTAGGGGAGGAGAGGATGACATCGGGAGTGGAGTTGAATTCGGGGCAGGTGTGCTGGGGAATGGGGATGAGGTCGCCTTGGAGGGAGGAGAGGAACCGGTGCCACCGAATGTAACCGGGCGGCGGAACGACTATGGATGTTAAGGCCGGCGGTGATCACGTAGGAGGAGAAGGTACGGTCAGTGTGGGAGAAGAAGTCAAAAGGAATAGGGGTGTTGGGGCAGACAGATGGTGGTGCAGGTGATGGTAAGGCCAAGGAAAAAGAGACTAAGGATCAGATGTTCTGTGGGGTCGGGAAGGAGAGGTTGGAGCCGAACAGGGATCTGGCGGTGGTGGCCAATGGCTACTCCGCCGCGTGCTATCGGGAGGGGATTATCGGAGCGGTGAAGGAGGTAGAGTGAGGTGTGGACAGTGTGTGGGGGCTGAAGAAAGGTTTCATTGAGGAGGAAGGCATCCACGCGGTGGGTTGCGAGGGTGTGCAGGAAGAGGTTCTTGTTGGCGGGAAGAGAACAGATGTTACTGAACAGGATACGTTGCTGTCGCGCCATGACAGGGAATTAAACGAGGGTGTCGAGACGGTTGAAGGTGAAATGGGCCTGGTTATGGGAGTAGGTGGCATACATGTTGAGGTGAAAGATGGAACGGGCGGCGGGGGATATCTGCTGGAGGGCGTGGGGGCACTGGAAAGGCTGGACATTTTGGAGGACAATGGTGAGGAACCTGATGATGTCCTCAGCGATGGGGGGGGGGGGGGGGGGGAGGACGAAGGGAATTGCCAGGAGGGGTGGGGGCGTCCAGAGGGCGGACAGGGACGGTTAGTTCAGGAGGGGGTCGGGCCTTACATTTCTGGGAATAGGTGGGATGTGGGAGATTACAGGTGTTGCAGGAGGGAGGGGACTGGAGGCTTGGGCACTGCTGGAGGAAGTGCGCCTGTTTACAGTGCGGGCAGACAGGGGCCTCGCGGCACTCAGATGTAGTGTGTGCATTGTAGCATAGGCACCTCTGGCAGCAGAGGGATTGAGGAGGGGAACGGGAGGGGTCAACCTTGTAGTGTTGGTGGAATAGGAGGGCACCCTCCTTCAGGAGGCGGCCAATGGAAGGGGCATGCTCCAAGAACACCCGCATAAGGCGGGTGGGGCCGGCTGGGTTAAAAGTGTGGCGGACTGCCCATATTTCCAGTGAGGGCTACGCCTTGAGCTCCGCCAACACCTCCTCCACCATGATCGTTGGACTAAGCTGAGTGATCACGGCGGTGAGGGTCGGCGGGTGACGCGGGGGTTGGAGTTGGCGGGAGGGGGATGGGGAAGGAGCAGGGGTGAGGGAGGCATTGGGGCCAAACCAGGTAATGGGGATGCGAGATAGGATGTCGATGTGGAGGCTGGGGCTGGGAGAGGAGATAAGAACGGAGTCCCTTCAGGGAGTGAGGACGGAGATGGGGGCTCGAGGAAAGTGTTGGTGGGCAAGGAGCGAGAGGTTCCGGGCCTCGAGGAGGGAAGGATCTGGACGAGAGAGGAGATATTTCTAGGAGGAGGGGGAGGAGGAGGAGGAAGAGGAGGGAGCAGGGCCAGGCGGGGAGATATCCATGGCATCCTGGGGGGGGGGGGGGAAGAGGATGGGGTGGGGCCTTTTTGGAAGCAGAGGAGGCAGGGGTGCCACTAAGGTGTTTGACGGCGACGGAAGGGTGAGAGGAGGCGTGCAGGACAGGAGCAACAGGGAGGTGGCAACAGGGAGGTGGCGGAAAGTGGCAGGTCCCGGCGTGGACACTGTAACCGGCGCCGGAGATGGGGATGGCGATGGTGAAGGCGATGATGTAGATGACAGCGATGGTGAAGGCGAGGGCGAGAGCGGGGCATGGGCCGTGGCCCTCTGGGCCACCACCCCAGCGGGAGCTGCAGTAACAGGCTGAGGGAGGGGAGGGAAAGGATCAGAGGTGGAGGTGCATGAGGAAGAAGCTGGGGAGGGGGCGACAAAGAGCGAGGGCGAAGGGAGAGTGAGAAGTGGAGGGATGGAATGAGGAGGTGGCGACTGGGCACACCATCTAATGGTAGTGATGGCGGCAGAGGGAGAAGCATATACTATTGTGGTGGTGGTGGTAGTGGTGGTGGCGGTTGACATGACAACAACAAGGAACAAAGACAGGACAGGACGAAAAGTACAGAAGAAAACAGGGGACGGACGAAGATGGACACAGACTGGTGGAACGCCAACTGGGGCCAAAGCCCCACTCCGCTGACGCTGGCAGGAGGTGACTGCAGGCAGGAGCGCTGGCTGGCTGGCGGGAATGCTGGCAGGAACACTGCCTGGAATGCCGGCTGGCTGGAACGCCGCAGCTTCTGCTGCCGCGGACTAGACCGCCGCTGCTGGCTGGCTGGACCGCTGCTGGCTGGTTGGACCGCTGCTGCTGCTTCTGGCTGGCTGGCTGGCTGGCTAGACCTGCAAAAGCCCTAACGCTTCGTTGAGAGGCGAATGCCACTATCGAAGGGCGGTACTTGTTACGAGGTACCGCCGGAGATCGCGGACTGTACATCCGATTTACGCAAGCTTTGTAGTGGTGTTGCATAATAAATTACTATGGTTACATACCTCCTTATAATGATATAAATCCACCGTAATTCCGTTATCACACTTCAAAATATACTCTCGCAAATCTAAGACAGAGAAACGACTAAGCACAAAGTTCGCTCCATTTGTATTGTTGTTTCTGATATTTGTCCCGTTCGGGTTTACTATGGGTTTACTGCACACTACTAGCACTATAGCGGCCCAGGTGGTAACTCCTTGATATTCGCTGATTTGTACGGCTGACCGAAGTCGGGATGGTGAGAACATAGCAGCACAGTGCTTCATCGCAGATGTTCGAAATTTCACAATACAAACGAGTATCGATACAATCAATGAAATATTATGCAGAAGCGACACGAACAGTAAAATAAGCGAATCTAGAATTTCAGATCGACGCACGAATGTAGCACATGTGATCTCACAAACAGAAAAATTCCGAAGTTGGTTTTTACATGTAAATAAACATGCACATGGCACGGACGTTTACTTAGCTGATTCCTCGACAATTTCTACACTAACGTGCCGAGGATGACCATTGCAGCGTTAGTTTATCTCAGTCAAAATCGCAAAATGTGCAGCACCAAATAAAGCACGTCTTCTGCCAACATTTATCTACATCTGCTCCTATATTCGGAGAATCATTGAGAAGTGCATGGCAGACGGTATGTAAGGCTATAACAGGTATTAGGGCTTTTTTCCGTTCCATTTACATTGGAGCACAGCAAAAACGATTGTTTAAATGCATCTATATGTAATTTAATTAATCTGCTGTTATCTTCAACATCCCTATTAGAGCGATGTATAAGGGTTGTAGTATATTCCTAGAGTCATCATTTAAAGAGTATGCCAGCTCCGTTGTTCGTTTTCATACACCGTGGGACACGTTCAAATCACGCGGTGTGCTGGTGTTTATAAAGGGTAATATACGCAGCTAACCACCAGAGGGCTCTGTTGCAAATTCAAAATAGAGACACGTTCAAAACACGCGGTGTGCAGATGTTCATAAAGAATAATAAACGCAGCAAACCAGAAGAGGGCTCTGTTGCAAATTCAAATTATTGACAGCGAAAGTAGAGCTGCCGCAACCCGAAGATAGGTGGAAACTGGAAATAGTGGTATAATGAAGCGACGAGTGCGTGTTGGTACGTTGTTTGATAGTGCAATTATATCGTCGATGTATCTACATAAACATTTGTGTAATTTGAAATCTTTCGTAATAGTTTAATATGATAAGCTGTTGTAGCATGCTTGGTACAAGCAAAATATCGGGACTTATCCGTGTGATTGGTGCTATGCAGACCAAGCGCGCGGTAATTCTGCAAAATATCCTCCTGTCCTTAGTTTCTAATAACTTAATCATTTAGTTATTGCCCCCAAGTGGATGTTCACTTGACGATGTTTGCGAAAATGTATCAAAGAGAAAGTTATTTAAAAATACAGTTTGTGATATATTGTAGTGCATGTGCATTGCTATACATGTAATGTTTGAATGCTCGGGAGAGAATCTTCAACGAAAGATGTGGAAAGAGGGACGATTCAGTTTGCAGAAAGCCTATTATGGGAACTTCCCAATAAGGAAATCCAGTGCCTCCGCCTTATATGTTTCCCAATCATTATAAAGAAGTGAAACTGCTGAGTGTAACTATTGTTGTTAAGTGATGTGATTTATTATCTTTTCAGTTCAATGTTGTCTGACGATTTTTTGTTTATATTCCCCTCCAGTGTGTAATTTGAAAATTATAACTGATGAAATAAATTTAAAATTTGTATTTACAAATATTTTCTTAACTTCCATACTGTTGTTCTTGTTTTTATCAACACCTTACTTGAATAATCAAAACATTGGTGGTATATTGATTTCTCTAAAGTGCTTGACACTTGTGTTTTATATTTTATAGGTGGTGAAGATGTGCTAAATGCACGAGATCGTCTCAAGGGAGCCCTGCAGGAAGTTTTAGAACATAGTGACGAGTCTTCAGTATCAAGCCAGGATGAAGGAATTCAGTCAGACTCCTTTGCTCGAGTCAGTGTCCCAGTCAAGAAACCAACAGTGTGAGTAAACATGTAAAAGCAGTCTACACAATCAGACGTAAGAGGCTAACTGATTCTCCCAAGTAAGCCATGGAGCAGTATACAAGGTAAAGTATCTGCTCCTCATGTTAAGTTACATTTACAGACTAAAAACATATAGAAATATATTTTAATATAAGTAGGCCGTCATATTTTTAGTTATAATGCAGAGTTGTACTGCACCACACATTACAGCTTATGATTTAGAGAAAAAGAACTTTTAAATGAAATGAATTAGTTTCAGGAAGTCTGTTTTTCTTGAATTTTTTTTAATGAAAGAAATAAGCATGTTTACAGTATATTACTGTAATAATGTCATGGTCTTTATCCAATAATTGCACGTTCTTGTACATTTCTTGATCATTGGCCTATCTAAAATAAATACATAGTCATTTCTGTGTAATAACTATAAAATCATACAGTAATCAAGAAAAATTACATGGTGTGCTATTATTATTATTATTATTATTATTTTCAGTAGCCATTTTGATGCAATACAGTTGATACGTGTTGTATCTTTACGCATAGATATTGTCAGGTCTTATACACTAAAGTTGAGAGTACATTAAAGTTCGGTTTTCTGAGGGATATGATAAGTAAGAAATGATGAACTATAATGAAATTACAAATTTTTTTTCAGCAATGATGTCACCATCTTCTCAGAAATTTGATGAGAAAACATATTTAGAGGGTAGTACGTTGTTACAAATTCTGCAGTATCATTTGCTAAAATATTACTTGCTGTTTTCTTTTTTTAGTAGTTCCTGCTGCAAGTACGTTTGGATGCAAAGAACTTTATACTACTTTTATACTGTTGTTGAAATAAATCAGTGGCATATTTACACTTTTCTTTCTTTTCTTCTTCTTCTCTCTCTCTCTCTCTCTCTCTCTCTCTCTCTCTCTCTCTCTTTATGAAAAATTTGGAGAGGGATTTAGAGTTCAGAGATAAGAGATAAAGACTTTGAGGCTTTCCCATGACATTGTAAATCTTTCAGAGACAGCAAAGGACCTGGAAGAGCAGTTAAACAGAATAGACACCATCATAGAAGGAGGATATTAAATGAACATCAACAAAAACAAAAGAAGGAAATGTAGTCAAATTAAACAAGATGCTGCTGAGAGAATTAGATTAGGAAATAGAAACTTAATGTAGTAGATGAGTTTCAATAAATACACAATGATACTGCAGTGATATTCTGTATCCATTCATAGGAGAACTTGTGTTATGTGAAATACTGAATGGTTATTTTCAAGAAGACAGTGCAACTGCGCATACAGCTCACGTTTCAATGTCACTCCTTGCTGATGTTTTTGGTGATCGCATAATTTCACAGTAACTTTGGCCTCCACGGTCGTCTGACCTAACACCACCTGTCTTTTTCTTCTGGAGTGCAGCGAAAGCGACTGTCTATAAAAACTGTCCAAAATCCATCGATGAATTGAAAACTGCAATATCCACTCTCACTGCTTCTGTTACAGAAGAAATGTTACAGCTTGTGTTTGGAAATATGATTAGACAAATTGTGTATTCAAAAAAGGGGGGACACTTTCAACATTTAATGTGAAAATTTGTAAGTAAAAATGAATATTCAATAAAGTAATAACTTGTATTTCACTGAGATTCATTTCGATACATTCACTGCAGCATACGGCACACGCGACTAACAATCATACCCTGTACATAACATTATGTTCCTCTTTTAGATCAGTAGACTCAGGATATGTATGTTACTACTCCCTGAAAATTTGAATACTCTACTCGAAGTGGTTTCTAAGATTTAGGGGAAAATGAAACAGAAAATGTAAATTTTCAGGAACAGCTTCTAAAGTTTCAAAAGACTGTAACTTACTTAATATATGCTTTTTTTTAAAAAAAATTGTCACTCAGAAGTACCCTGCACCATACTGTATATTGTCCTCTTGATCTTTGCCAAGTTTTTTCTTCTTTCTGGACTCCTTAGTGGTCAGTTGTGCTGCATACTCTGATTTATCAATGAGAAACTTTGTCCATCCATTCAAGTTCTCTGATGCAGTTTGCTTGAGGATTAATTTCCATATGCTGTAGCACTTTCAACCTACTAATGTTGCCATCGTTAAAAGCAAGAACAGCATCACTGACCCCTACTTTAGTGTCTTCATTCTAACAAAAACATTTTTTGGTAAGCAAGTCCATATAAGATTATTGAATGACTCATTTGAATTTTGAGTAGACCATGCAGGCACTTCTCCAGTAATTCAGGATTTGCCCGGTCTCTGTAAATAGGTTTTATCATATCCATGGCTGCTGCTGGGATGGAATGTTTATGGCTGTATGAACTGTTTGAGTACTGGGCATTGCGGTAATTGCACCATGAATCAGGTCCAGGAGGGCAAAGGCGGTGTAAGGGTTTTTCATCAGTTGACAGTCTGTGGAAGAAGGTAGCCCATTCTGTCTGCTTCATTTTCAACAAATCCTCAGTATTATTTCTAATGGCCATCCCATAATACTGCTGTAGCTCATCAATCATTTTGTCTGTCAGCCTGCCTCTCTACGATTTTACCATCAGAAAGTTTCTTGTCTCTCAAACTTTGTTTCAACTTCCTCAGCCTGATGCCCATCCTCTTCTGGACATGACCTTTGTAACACAGCAATCCACAGCGTTCTATATAAAAAAAAATGACGCATTTTATTAGATCTTAAAGTGATGCGCGTAAAAATTTTAACATTTTCAACCAGTGTAGATTATATTAAAAAAAATAATAAAATAAAATAGTTCCCATGTGAGTTTATAAGCTATATAATTCTCTTTTATGCAGAGATTCATTTGGAAACAATCTGTAGTTGGCATACTGTAGCAGCACACAACCTGCTTCTTCACGTACTGAAGAAGAGGTGTTGTTTATCTTTGTTTTCTACCCATAATATTATGATATTGTGTGCACTTGTGCAAGAAAAACATGTTTGTAATTTCATATTTTGGGGGTGGGGGCAGCTTAAGCCGAGAATCCCCCCCTCCCCCCCCCCCCCCCCCCCCCCACACACACACACACACAGCTTTAAATATGCTGCTACCACTCGCAGGGATACTATCACACAAGTTGTACTACAAATTTTTGTTAAATATTTTGTTTTCTCAGCTCAACATGACATCAGTCAGGTAACTTATAGGGAAATCATGTTGTTGTTTGGACTTTTGAAACATGCGTGGCAACAGTTTATAGAATAGAGAAGCCCCCACCCCCATGTGGTTCTGCTTTCTCTCTGATTCGTGCAACACATTTTGCTCTGCAAAGCTTGTTTCATGTGAAATTGTTCAGTGGCCCATTGCCCTTATATCACAGATGTTTGTGAACATTGGGTGTACGAATATACATAATGAAAGCGTATTAAAACTTTTTTTCCACAATTTTTTGATCAAAACTAATGTTAGGAGTCCATTTTGAAATGTGGGCCGTTTTCACCAACTGACATTAGTAACCACAACAACTTTTTTTATTCATAAACCAATCTCAAACTTTTTGCTACTGTCATAATAAAGAGAGAGAATCAAGTACAGTAGTACCTCAATTATTCAATTTTCGATTAACCAACTTCTCAAATTATCCGACCATATGTCCAACCATCCGACTATGCCATTGTTATTGTTAGATTTTACCCCTTTTACAACAGGTATCCATCTGAGACACCCTTCTCATGCATGCTCATTTGTGATTAAGAAGTGTGTGTAATTTTGAAAGACTAAAAGTGGCTGTTGTTGTTGTGGTCTTCAGTCCTGAGACTGGTTTGATGCAGCTCTCCCTGCTACTATATCCTGCGCAAGCTTCTTCATCTCCCAGTACCTACTGCAACCTACATCCTTCTGAATCTGCTTGGTGTATTCATCTCTTGGTCTCCCTCTGCGATTTTTACCCTCCACGCTGCCCTCCAATACTAAATTGGTGATCTCTTGATGCCTCAGAACATGTCCTACCAACCGATCCCTTCTTCTAGTCAAGTTGTGCCACAAACTTCTCCCCAATCATATTCAACACCTCCTCATTAGTTATGTGATCTACCCATCTAATCTTGAGCATTCTTTTGTAGCACCACATTTCGAAAGCTTCTATTCTTTTCTTGTCTAAACTATTTATCGTCCATGTTTCACTTCCATACATGGCTACACTCCATACAAATACTTTCAGAAATGACTTCCTGACACTTAAATCTATACTCGATGTTAACAAATTTCTCTTCTTCAGAAACACTTTCCTTCCCATTGCCAGTCTACATTTTACATCCTCTCTACTTCGACCATCATCAGTTATTTTGCTCCCCAAATAACAAAACTCCTTTACTACTTTAAGTGTCTCATTTCCTAATCTAATACCCTCAACATCACCCGACTTAATTTGGCTACATTCCATTATCCTCGTTTTGCTTTTGTTAATGTTCATCTTATATCCTCCCTTCAAGACACTGTCCATTCCATTCAACTGTTCTTCCAAGTCCTTTGCTGTCTCTGACAGAATTACAATGTCATCGGCGAACCTTAAAGTTTTTGTTTCTTCTCCATGGATTTTAATACCTACTCCGAATTTTTCTTTTGTTCCCTTCACTGCTTGCTCAATATACAGATTGAATAACATCGGGGAGAGGCTACAACCCTGTCTCACTCCCTTCCCAACCACTGCTTCCCTTTCATGCCCCTCGACTATTATAACTGCCGTCTGGTTTCTGTACAAATTGTAAATAGCCTTTCACTCCCTGTATTTTACCCCTGCCACCTTCAGAATTTGAAAGAGAGTATTCCAGTCAACATTGTCAAAAGCTTTCTCTAAGTCTACAAATGCTAGAAACATAGGTTTGCCTTTCCTTGATCTAGCTTCTAAGATAAGTTGTAGGGTCAGTATTGCCTCACGTGTTCCAATATTTCTACGGAATCCAAACTGATCTTCCCCAAGGTCGGCTTCTACTAGTTTTTCCATTCGTCTGTAAAGAATTCGAGTTAGTATTTTGCAGCCGTGACTTATTAAACTGATAGTTCGGTAATTTTCACATCTGTCAACACCTGCTTTCTTTGGGATTGGAATTATATTCTTTTTGAAGTCTGAGGGTATTTCACCTGTCTCATACATCTTGCTCACCAGATGGTAGAGTTTTGTCAGGACTGGCTCTCCCAAGGCCGTCAGTAGTTCTAATGGAATGTTGTCTACTCCTGGGGCCTTGTTTCGACTCAGGTCTTTCAGTGCTCTGTCACACTCTTCACGCAGTATCATATCTCCCATTTCAACTTCATCTACATCCTCTTCCATTTCCATAATATTGTCCTCAAGTACATGGCCCTTGTATAGACCCTCTATATACTCCTTCCACCTTTCTGCTTTCCTTTCTTTGCTTAGAACTGGGTTTCCATCTGAGCTCTTGATATTCAAACAAGTGGTTCTCTTTTCTCCAAAGGTCTCTTTGATTTTCCTGTAGGAAGTATCTATCTTACCCCTAGTGAGATAAGTCTCTACATCCTTACATTTATCCTCTAGCCATCCCTGCTTAGCCATTTTGCACTTCCTGTCGATCTCATTTTTGAGATGTTTGTATTCCTTTCTGCCTGCTTCATTTACTGCATTTTTATATTTTCTCCTTTCATCAGTTAGATTCAATATTTCTTCTGTTACCCAAGGATTTCTACTAGCCCTCGTCTTTTTACCTACTTGATCCTCTGCTGCCTTCACTACTTCATCCCTCAAAGCTACCCATTCTTCTTCTACTTTATATCTTTCCCCCATTCCTGCCATTTTTTCCCTTACGCTCTCCCTGAAACTCTGTACAATCTCTGGTTTAGTCAGTTTATCCAGGTCCCATCTCCTCAAATTCCCACCTTTTTGCAGTTTCTTCAGTCTTAATCTATAGTTCATAACCAATAGATTGTGGCCAGAGTCCACATTTGCCCCTGGAAATGTCTTACAATTTAAAACCTGGTTCCTAAATCTCTGTCTTACCATTATATAATCTATCTGAAATCTGTCAGTATCTCCATGCTTCTTCCATGTATACAGCCTTCTTTTATGATTCTTGAACCAAGTGTTAGCTATGATTAAGTTGTGCTCTGTGCAAAATTCTACCAGGTGGCTTCCTCTTTCATTTCTTAGCCCCAATCCATATTCACCTACTACATTTCCTCCTCTCCCTTTTCCTACTACCGAATTCCAGTCACCCATGACTATTAAATTTTCGTCTCCCTTCACTATCTGAATAATTTCTTTTATTTCATCATACATTTCTTCAATTTCTTTTTCATCTGCAGAGCTAGTTGGCATATAAACTTGTACTACTGTAGTAGGTGTGAGCTTCGTGTCTATCTTGGCCACAATAATGCGTTCACTATGCTGTTTGTAGTAGCTTACCCACATTCCTATTTTTTTATTCATTATTAAACCTACTCCTGCATTACCCCTATTTGACTTTGTATTTATAACCCTGTATTCGCCTGACCAAAAGTCTTGTTCCTCCTGCCACCGAACTTCACTAATTCCCACTATATCTAACTTTAACCTATCCATTTCCCTTTTTAAATTTTCTAACCTAACTGCCCGATTAAGGGATCTGACATTCCACGCTCCGATCTGTAGAATGCCAGTTTCTTTCTCCTGATAACGACATCCTCTTGAGTAGTCCCCACCCGGAGGTCCGAATGGGGGACTATTTTACCTCTGGAATATTTTACCCAAGAGGACACCATCATCATTAACCCTACAGTAAAGCTGCATGCCCTCGGGGAAAAAATACGGCTGTAGTTTCCCCTTGCTTTCAACCGTTCGCAGTACCAGCACAGCAAGGCCGTTTTGGTTAGTGTTACAAGGCCAGATCAGTCAATCATCCAGACTGTTGCCCCTGCAACTACTGAAAAGGCTACTGCCCCTCTTCAGGAACCCCGTGTTTGTCTGTCCTCTCAACAGATACCCCTCTGTTGTGGTTGCACCTACGGTACGGCTGTCTGTATCGCTTCCCCACCAACGGCAAGGTCCATGGTTCATTAGGGGGGGGGGGGGGGGGGTAAAAGTGGCTATGAATCAGAAAAGAAAACATGTGTCCACAATCGAACAGAAACTACGTGTTCTGCAAAGACTTAACAGAGGTGAGTCAGTAAGTAGATTAGCCTCTAAAATCAGTTAGTAAATTAGTCTCAGAAATGAGTGTTGGAGACAGCTGTCAAAGACTGGAAAAAGAAACGAAAAGATTTGAAGCTCTTTTTTGTTTTTGCTAACTGTACCTGGTGAAAATGCTTTAAAAAATAGAAAAACATTGAAAAAATCAAAACTTGAGTTCTTAGATGACAATGTGTGGGTTTGGTTTTGTCGGGAATTAGGCAGGTTGCTATTTCAGGTGAAAAACTTTCTGATAATGATGCAAGTAGGTAGTTCATTGAAAAATATGAAAAAAAAGAAAGTCTCAGAAAATAACCTGGCAGCTAATCAGTTATACGACAGTGACGATACTGGGCTAAACTATAAATACTCTTTCAAGAAACTCATGCCTCAAAGAATGAAACATTCACAGGCACACAAATAGCAAAGGACAGGCATGACCATTGCAATGTGCAATAATTTAAATGGTCACCATAAATTTCCATTATTTGTTAATTGACAAATCTAAGAAACCAAGAGCATTCAAAAACATAAACGCATCATGAGTTGCCATTCATTACAAAGCTAAGTAAAGCACTTGGATGATTGGTGATTTGTTTAAAGAACAGTGTCTCGATGCATTTGTTCCAGCTGTTCAAAAATACTTTAAATCAAAAAACCTACCACCCCATGAATTTTTACAGCTGGCCAACATCACAAGCCACCCTCAGTGTCTGAACTTCAACAAGTGACAGGAAAACTATGATTTTGGCCCCCCCATATGATTTCAATAATCTAACCAAAGGACTGGGGTGTTATTAAGTGGTTAAAACGATGTTACAGGAGGAAGTACGTCAGTGGTCTGTGATATTTTTGAAGCAATGAAAAGTTCCAACATAGAAGAAGATGCTGTTTACATAGTCACTCTACAAAAATCACGGAATAAAGTTTGTTCCGTTGTAAACGCAGAGCAAGAATTTCAGAATGTAACGAATCAGGTGCTGCGACTTTAGTTGCCAATTTGCAAACTCTTTGGAATGATATCCAGCATACTGATGTAGAGGGATGAGTAGCAGAAGGTCATGTTGCTGCTGTTAACAATGAAGAACTTGAAGACAACCAGACCATGTGTCTTGCTTTGCAGTAGTGTAGTGTTGAGCAAGAGTAGTCAGATGATGAAGAAAAGGAAGAAGAAGAAGATCAGGGTATGAGTACCTGTGCGTGCTAGATCTTCAACATCTGTGTATTTGAAACTGTCAGTGTGTCATTTGCCCATCTATTATGATGCAGATAATAGAATTTGCGTGACTATCAAATACTTTGTTTATGTGTGCCACAGGATACATCATGAGAGATCAAGTACCTGTTATATCTTCATAATCATACGCAAGCTCTCCGAGCAGTGCACATCCAAAAATAAGAACATTTGCAAACTCCTATGTTGCTGCTGTCCAATTATGGAAAATGCTACAACGTACTCTACACAAAGTGAAATCTGCCCTGTTGCATTTAAAAAGAAGCTGAAGCAATTTCATTTGTCAGCCTCATACTCTTTCCCTAATAAATTAATACAAATGGTCATTTCTTTCAGCCAAACAGTAAAGGAAATGTTGTAATCTTCTTCCAGTTATGTTTCTCCCTCTTTTTAGTTAGAACAGCTACTGTTCCCTCGATTTATGTCATAGTTATTTCTATTGAATTCCATATTTGATACAAGACTTCATGTATGCCGTGATGAATGTAATAGATTTTTTGAATAATGTATTACCATTGGTACGAAGACTTCAAAGAAAATTTCTGTTGAATATCTTTTGTTTATTTTCAAAAGAAATCTCACTAATTGCCTGTGAGTCCTTCAATACTTTTAATATTGTTTTAATTTTCTTATTTACAATAATGACAACACCTGAATCCCCCTCCCCCTTCCCCTTGGTCTACTCCTTTGTAGCAAAACATATGCAGTAATTTTAATTCTGTTCTGGAAAAATTCTGGTAACCGTACTAAATCCTATTTGGTAATATTTAACTCATCGTCCAGCTTCACTAACCTATCTCCAGATCCTAAAGTTGTGCAATTTATTGTTCCTAAATAACAAGTCTCGGAAACAGTAGACAGCATTCACACTAGCTTTCGAGCACTAACTCTTTTTATAGCAATAATACATATATTCACACACACAATCACACAGACTCCCAAAGATACACTCCTGTAACCACGGAAGTGTGCATTTGTGTGTCTGGGCGGTTGAGTGTGTGAATGTGTGTACTGTTCCTGGAAAAAGAGTTACAGGGTGAATGTCATTTTCTATTGTATGTTAGTGTGCTCCATGCATCAGTCCACTATTTTATGCACAGTGTATACTTAATTATCTGGACCTCGGTTATATGGACTCAGAAGTTATGTGGATTGTCAACCACGAGCATATTTGTTTATAGTCCATGGTGAAAAGGCATTACATTTAAATGAAATAATAGCTTGTAATGAATCATTTGAGAGGAGTAGTAGATGATTATACAGAGATTTAAATCTCATGAAATTCACAAATTGGAAATGCAAAGTGAAAAAAAAGTCAACTAATGTAGATGCAAGAAAATTCTTTTAAAAATGGTTTTAAAAAAGAATTGAACGAAAATGAGTCTGGCTTGGAAACTTTGTGTATTACGCTGATGAAACTGGATGACTGCCGAAATATTCATTGGCTGGTATGACAACATTTGTATCCATGAAGTAAAAAATTAAAATAAATAAATGAAATTGGTAAACAGAGAGAACTTTTACTGGATACTGCACCAACCCATTTTAAAACTGAACTGATAGAGAGGAAATTATATATTTACAGTAAAATTTTTGCCTTATAATGTAATCTCTACTATAACCAGTGGGTAAAAGTGTTACTGAAATAGTAAAACAACTTTTACGTAGATTATCTGGTGTTGGAGGTAACATAAGTCTTTTTTTTTTTTTTTATCAAGCAAATGAATTTAAAGGAATGTTGTTACTTGGTTGTCCTTGTATTGGATTTGAATGAATGGAAGACTTTGAACAAAATTTGGATCAGAATACTAAAACAGAGGGATGAAAATTCAGTAACTGGTTCAGAAGATTCTGTGTGGAGGATTTAAGTGAACTAATGACAAACGTAAAATATGCCAGGAACGTGGCTCCAATGATAGGATAAAGTGGCTCACTTGTGACAGTAATGATCAAGGTTTTCAGATCATGTTGAATGACAAAATTGTTGAAAATATATTGCACACAAACGAACGGCTGGAAATGCAAGAAGATGAAACAAGAGAAAGCGTGGATGTGGAAAATGATGCAGGACCACCTCACGTGGAAGCATTTCAAGGTCTGGAAATGGCTTTCAAATGGTTCAGAAAACAGCACAGGATACCATGAATATGCTACAATTAAAACGAATTCATAATGTAGCAGCAATGAAGAAGAAAAATGTTTGTCAGATGACAGTTACCAAATGTTTTTAAATAAAGATTGTCATGTGTAACTCGTGTTTGGTATTTCATGAGTAAGGTTACAGTATTGTAGAAATTTTAAGAAAATATACAAAACTATTTGAATAATTTCTTTATAAACATTTATTTTTGTTGTTTTTAATAAGTTTAATTCATTTTTGTGTTTTGAATAAGCACCTAACGTTATGTATTAACCCTAGAATGATAACCATACGATAACGTACCTAAAAGATATAATTTATTGTTGAGGTTACAGTATCTTTCTCATCACGCTGTCTGTGGTGCAAATTGGTGGGCAGCCTGTTGTATTTATTTCTAGTAAAAAAGATGCATGAGTAGTAGTCATGTTTTCAATCCAGCCTAAAACTGTTTCTCATGGACAACCCCTTCAATTTCATGGATGAATTTTTATTTAAAACTGGTTGCCAGAAAAAAAATAGTTTTTAAATGTAGTTTCATGACTAGAGCTAAAACAATTTCATTCACGTAAACACTTATCACTTACACATATCCTGTCAACTGACTTGTCCCACATCATTTTGATAAGAGTCGTTCAAATTATCTACGGAACATGTAATTGACTTACTAGTTGTATGGTGTGAACATCTGAACTGGACATTGGGATCTCATCTGGCTGATTTCCTTAATCCTCATTAGGCAGTAATTAAGACCTCTCCACTCAGCTCTCAGAAGAGTTTTTTGCTATTTAAATTAATATATTTTTCCAACTTGGACATGCACCAATGTAGTAGTAGTAGTAGTAGTAAGGGAACACTGCATCTAGCCTTTCTGGTGATGACAACACTTTCTTAATTGCACAGAAAGTTCTGGTTGAAAATTATGGATTATTTAGGAATTAAGGAGGTGACTCACCGAAAGACAGAAGCACTGTCATGAATAGGTACACAAACAAATGGGGCAGAGCTTGGCTAGCTTTTGGAATGTATTTCCTTTTTCTAGTTGTAGGAAAAACGTGCACACAAACACCCATACACTTACTCACATGCATGCGCCTGTCTCCCTACATTGTGCTCACTTGACTGCCAGATCTTTACTGGCCCTTGGTGAGTGTACTCTGGGGAGGTGCAGTGGCTGCAGTAGTGCATGGCTGCTTTCACAGGTGGCTCATCCTGTAATGGGGTAGGATAAGTCTGTGATAGGACTGGGGTAAATGGTGCTGGGTGGGTGGATTGGGCAGGTCTTGCATCTGGCTTTTTCACAGATCGGTCCCCCGTGGCAGGGGATCAGGAGTGGGAGTGGCATATGGATGGACTAGGATGATGTGGAGGGTGGGTGGATGGTGGAACACTACTTTTGGAGGGGTTGAAAGTATCTTGAGTAGGATGTCCTTCTTTTCAGGACATGATGATAGATAATTAAAGCCCTGATGAAGGACATTGTTCGGTCATTCCAGTCCGGGGTGGTATTGAGTCACAAGGGGGTAGCTTCTTTGTGGCTGGTTCTTGTTATGGCTATGAAGATGTGTGTGTGTGTGTGTGTGTGTGTGTGTGTGTGTGTGTGTGTGTGTGAGAGAGAGAGAGAGAGAGAGAGAGAGAGAGAGAGGGGGGGGGGATATGACACTGGAAATCTGCTTGTGATTAAAGTGTGGAGGGTATTGACTGTCTGCAGAAGCATCTACCATGGGTGGCGAGGCTGTATTCACACCCCCCCCCCCCCCCCCCCCACACACACACACAGCTGGCAGTTGTGTAAACACAGTTTAGGGAGACAGGCATGTTTTTCCTACAGGTAGAAAAAGGAAGTGCATTCCGAAAGCTAGCCAAGCTCTGTACCTTTCATTTGTGCACCTGTCGATGACACAGCGCTTCTGCCTTTTAGTGAATTGTTTCCTTTATTCCTTTTTTAATTGCATATTTCTTATCTGTGTCTGGATAATACAGATAAATCATTACAAAAAGCCAGTTAACAATGTTACCAAGGTAGATCACTGTTTTAGGACTCTTTTTTTTTTTTTTTTTTTTTTTTAAAAAAAAGACTTGCAGAGTGAAACTACGTGTGCTGTCTTTGTGTTATGTAATGCTAATTCTTAGGACTGATACTTATAAGTGCGTTTTGCAGTATTTTTCCTTGCATAAGCTCACTTGCACAGATAAATGTTTCTCTTGTACACAGGGAAGCCATTAACAGATCTCGGACACAGCGCAAGCGACGTCGTCGGGAAACCATTAAAGAAGGGGATTTCCATCACACTTACGTGATGAAGCTGTTTGATAGAAGCGTTGACCTGGCCCAGTTCAAGGAGGATGCTCCATTGTACCCAGTGTGCCGTGCCTGGATGGCTAATCAGCCACATAACACAAACCTTGTACCAAAGTGAGTACCTGGTATGTTTACTAACAGCTACCCCTCGCTATAAGGCAACATAAAGATCTCCACAGGTTATTTTACAATTATAGTTCTTAAAGCTCTGATAACAACTTGGGTCTGGTGCATTTTCAAAGAAATTTGTGTAATAGTAACATCTCACCCAATTTATGGTTGCAACTTTAAATAATGTGGTATTATTAGAAGTGGTTGAGTGCCATCCATTGCAATAGTTTGCATAATATTTAGCCAGTATCAGCCATTGATTTGCAGGGAAATGGGAGAGTAATGCTCGTTAGGTTCTATTCTAAAATATTCTATTTTATTAAGTAAGCTGCATGTGTGCCTTGGGTGCCACTGTACTGGATGGTGGTGCAATTTCGTGTGTCTCGGGGATTGGTGATCTTGACTAACGTGCCTCTATTGTGAGAGAACTGTACAAAATTTCATTAAAAATTACTTCAACCTCTGTAAGACGTGCTTTATGAGAATTGGAGGGAGGCAGTTGAAATGAAACATTTGTTAGTTGGCAACTTCTGAGGCACTTGCTACACCCTGTTCAATAAGTCTTATTTAGATAAGTGGGGCTCTGTTTGGATCAACTCAGGTAATGCTAGACGTGCTTGGAGAAATTCTGTAAGCTCATACGATATTACCTGAATGAGACAATTTCAGGACATTGGATTGAAAGAGGAGGAGTAGAAGATGAACTTCATCGCCAGTGGCCTCCTTGTCTCCAGACCCCACACCTTGTAACTTTTATCTGTGAGGTTATGTGAAAGACTGTGTTTTTATCCCTCCTATGCCTGACACATTGAACATGCTTAGAGAAATTCTGTACGTTCGTCTGACGTTACCTGAATGACACCATTCCAGGACGTTGGATTGGAAGAGGGGAAGCAGAGGATGAACTTCATTGCTGATGGCCTCCCAGGTCTCCATACCTCACACCTTGTGACTTTTATCTGTGAGGTTACATAAAAGACAGCACTTTTATCTCCCCTATGTCTGCGGCATTGCATAGTTGAAGCTGTAAATTTGATGATGAGAGATCAGCTGCTTTGTGTGTGGTAGGAAATGAGCCATCGTTTTGATATTTGTCAAGAAATAAATGGTGCTGGCATCGAATGCATAATGATTTGAACTTTTCTCTTTCCATGAACATTGGAATTGTGTTTCTATCTTTTGTAGTTTGGAAGCAATGAATGTTTGTAATCTGTTCCTTCTTTTTGAATAGCCCTGTAAATAAATCACTTCAGTCTAAAAAGATGTAGTCCTAGAAAAAGTGCATGAAAAATGTCTAGATTGCACTGAATAAGACAACACACTCAATTTTAGTAAGGAAGTTGTTGATGTGATTGAAAGTTCAAAACATATTGAGATTGGTCACTGTGAAACATTTATTCACACATTCATTTACCTGAGTTCATTCACCTGGCAGCAACATCATGTATCACTAACCCAGTGCACTATTTCAAATGAGACACCACCACAGCAAGCAATGGACGTGCAACGTGGAAAATGTGGTCAAACCGTACGTGATGATGGACACTCTTGCTCAGGTCCTCCATTTTGTTTGAACTGCAAAAACAATCCTGCTGTTTGGAATCTTTACTGTCAATTATATATTAATGAAAATAAATTTGAGGAATTAAGTCACAAGAAGAATGCCTCATTGGGAAGTAAAACTTTACTTTTTTTTGTATTCTCAGAAAGCACTAAGCTTTGTAATATTGTTCTTCAGTAACTAAACAGCAATTTGTAAAAGGATTCCTCAATACATACTGTACCAACTTAAATTGCTGCAAAAACTTGCACGTGCAAAAGCATTTTGAAGTTGCTGTAAAGGCAGTGGTCTCACCCACCCCACTCCCCAAACCAACATCAATACTCACAGGATACCTCTGAAACCACAAATTCATCTCTGCAGACAGATGAAGCAAAGTTAAGCCGTCTTCATTACAACTAAGCCATGATGATCACCGTTTAAGGAGAATGTTGTGTCAAAGACCTCAATAATGAAAAGAAAATATGATATTTGAAGTCCACTCAAGGGAATCTGCAAACCCCTCCAGTAACTTACCTTCTGCCACAACTGCCTCACTTTGACAGTGGCAAAGAAAATATGAAACTTCACTCTCAAGATGGCTTCCGTGGCCTGTAAATAGGTTCAAGGATACATATGAGGTTGATGTTGCAATCGTCTTCTTTTCTTCAAACCTCACAGTTATCTCTCAGAATTTACAACTGATCGGGGAAGAGGCTGGAGAAATGGGCAGACAATACTAGTACTAGATTTTACACTGAAAAGAAATGTGTGTGCTTTTTCTCTGTGCGTGTCTTGTTTTTACATTTTCAGAAATGAAACTGAAGATGCCATTGTCCTTATGGCTAATTAAAAAAATTGTTGGTTGCCACACATGAGGTATCTGAAAGAACAGTCCATTTAAGTGCATAATATTTGATAACACACAAGAGAAGGAGTGGACAGAATACCTCTGCCCCAATTTGCAAATCAGCTTGGGTTCTGAAAAACATTGGCAATGCATAACTGAACTTTGTCTTCATTCAAGATATCCTTAATCCTATGGATAGAGGTAACTGAGTTGTTTATAAATGAAAAACACAAATTTTCGATGTTCTCCAGTATTAATGTATTTAATGAATCAGTTTTTGACTCATGAGGTCACCTGTAGACGGTATTTCAGTAATGTCGAGTTAATGTTGCTAATACGAGGGGCGTTTGAAAAGTCCATGCAAAGTCCGAGAGGTGGCACCACCAGCACGTATCGAGGTAATGTTTAGTTAGTAGCATCTTTGCAAAGAACGCACACCAAGTTTCAGCCATATGGGTCTATTTCTTTGTATTTGGCTGTCAAAAAATGGATGAAAAAGAATTTTGTGTGGTGATTAAACATTACTTTATGAAAGGCAAAATGCTCAGGAGACTAAAGAGAAGCTTGATAAACATTATGGTGACTGCACCTTCGATTAGAACAGTTTATAAGTGGTTTCAAAATTTTCGGAGTGGCCATATGGTCACAAGTGATGCTGAACGTTGTGGGCGCCCTGTGGAGGTTACGACTCCAGAAATCATTGGTAAAATCCATGATATGGTGATGAAAGACAGAAGAGTTAAGGTGCGTGAGATTGCTAGTGCTGTGGACATCTCAAATGAATGGCTACAAAATATTTTGCATAAACATTTGGACATGAGAAAGCTATCTGCAAGATGGGTTCCTCGATTACTCACACTTGACAAAAAATTGAATCGTGTGAAGTGTTGCAAGGATGGTTTGCAGCTGTTCAGGAAGAATCTGCAGGACTTTAAGCATTGTTTCATCACTGTGGATGAAACATGAATACATTACTATACTCCTGAAACCAAACAACAATCCAAACAATGGGTTACCAAGGGAGAATATTCACCAAAAAAGGCAAAGACCATTCCTTCGGCTGGAAAGGTTATGGTGACTTTCTTCTGAGATTCGCAAAGGATAATCCTCATAGACTATCTGGAAAAGGGTAAAACTATTACAGGTGCATATTATTCATCGTTATTGGACCATTTGAAAACCGAGCTGCAAGAAAAACGCCGGCAATTGGACTGCAAAAATGTCCTTTTCCATCACGACAGTGCACCAGCACACACCTGAGCAGTTGTCACAAAATTAATGGAAATAGAATGCCAACTCGTTTCACTTCCCCCCTGTTCTCCAGACTTGGCTCCCTCAGACTACTATTTGTTCCCCAATTTGAAGAAATGGCTGGCGGGACATAGATTTTATTCAAACGAAGAGGTGATTGCAGCAACTAATAGCTATTTTGCAGGCTTGGACAATTCCTATTATTCAGAAGGGATCAACAAATTAGAACAGTGTTCGACGAAGTGTATAAGTCTAAGAGGAGACTATGTCGAAAAATAAAAAAGGTTTACCCCAAACATGTAAGTAATTTTTATTTTTTCACGAACTTTTCAAATGGCCCTCGTATGTAAACACGGTCAGACTATTAACTCATTCTTAATGTAGAAAAATCATAATAGTTCACACAGTGGTGGCTTGTGCAAAATTTTACCAATGTGCTACAATTTAATGTCCTATAGCCTTTTGACTTATAAGGATATTAATTGTAAGTAAATTGGATATATTATTTTTACATATATAAATTGAAGTTTAAATATATTTGAATTTTGTAATTAATCATTAACATGGCAAAGAATAAAATAAAATGAAAAATGTCATAGTAGTAGCGAGAATTGAACCTGACCAAAACAAATTGCCAGTAAGAGGACTTCATCACTTGGACACGGCACTGTTAGGTTAACTGCTCCCCAAAAATTCCTCATACTCTGTGCTTACACGATATGTTACACAAACACTTTCAAAGAAAAATACCGACTTGGTGCTGTGAGCAACATAGCACCCATAGTGCTAGAAGGGATGACATAACATCAGAGCATGCACAATCAAAAACAGGCAGCTGTGTCCCTTCTCTGTGTACCAAGGCTGACCATCATTTCAGCAGTAGACACTGATTTCAAATTATCATGGAGAGAGCACTACAAAACAGAGCGTGTTTTCATCCATTTTATTTGTGTTCCAGCATGCGTTCAAAGAGAGAGTCTTAATTTTAGTGTGATTTCTTTCTTGCACTCAATGGGAAATGGCATAATTTTAGTGAAATTGCTGGCTTGCTTCCAAAGAGAAAAGAAATAATTTTAGTGCAATATTTGCAGTGTGCCCTAGTTCATTAGCGCATGGCAGCTGGTGAGCACTGACAAGGGGAGGCCACGATGTTTGGAACGTGGATTTACTGCTAACTTCGTACACTCGTAGTACTCCATGAGGGCAGCAAAATGTGTAAGCGCGTACTTCTCAAGCGTTATTGAGAAAACTGCAAGATAATTTCGATCGTTGAATATATACCTGTGCGTGGCCATTTTAACCATTAAGCGGCTGCGGCCGAGTGGTGCCGGTACGGTAGCTCAGCATGTTCGGTCAGAGCGTTAGCTATCCTTTATAATAAAAAAAAACTGTGCAAACTGATAAACGAACAAACTGCACGGGTGTCATCGTATGTCCGCCCTGAACAAATTCAACGAACAATATAGAACCAAACTTTTTTTTTTTTTTTTTTTTAAGTGTTGGCGTTCAAACCACTGGATTGAGTTCAGTTCGTCAGTTCTTTTAATTTTCAGTATCACTTTATGCGTTTGGTCGTTTACTAGTCAATAGTTATGAATTTTACATTATTTGTGATAGTAAAAATTAGTATACTCACAAATAACATTGTAAATTTAATAAAAGCTCATCCGATTACACTATTTTTCCCATTATATCAATTGTAATATAAATAGTAACGAAAATGACTGTGTTGAAAATAAAAAAAGCTGACGAACAGAACTCGATCCAGCGGCTTGAATGACAAACAATCTTAAAAAAAAAATTTGTTCTGTATTGTTCACCGAATTCGTTCAGGGCGGACGTCTGATGACACCCGTGCAGTTTGTTCCTTCATCTGTTCGCCCAGTTTTTTTATTATAAAGGGTAGCTAACGCTCTGACCGAACATGCTGAGCTACTGTGCTGGCACCATTCGGCTGCAGCCGCTTCATGGTTAAAATGGCCATGCACAGATATATATTCAACGACCGAAATTATCTTGAGATTTTCCCAATAACGCTTGAGCAGTACGCGCTACTGCTTACACATTTTGTTGTCCTCATGAAGTACTACGAGTGTACGAAGTTTGCAGTAAATCTGTGTTCCAAATGTTGTGGCCTCCCCTTGTGAGTACACATGAATCCGCAACAGTCCTAGGTTCGATTCCTGCCTCGGGCATGGATGTGTGTGATGTCCTTAGGTTAGTTAGGTTTAAGTAGTTCTAAGTTCTAAGGGACTAATGACCTCAGATGTTGAGTCCCATAGTGTTCAGAGCCATTTCTACACATGAATTTTTGCATGATATTTATTGTTTGTGTTCTAACATAGTTACGCAGGAGTGGCAATGATTTTTCTCTCTCTACGTAGCAGTTAACTTTCTACCTAATAGAAGTTAGAATCTCTGACAGCTGTAGTGATGATGTGATGTACATTGTAGGATGCGAACACCTACGCCAGAACCACCTTCGGAGGACGTAATGGAACAAAATGCAAAGGATCCTGTACGCAACATGTACAAGATGCCTCCTCCAGAACCCCTGCAGTTAGACCAAAAGAACTATCAAGTCAACATTCGAATACCATCACCGTTACCCAGGGAATGTACAGAGGATATTATCCTTGATTATGTGAGTGTTAACTGCAGTACATATTACTACTGTAGCATTGACATGTTGTGTAATATTTTATTATACCTTGAGAGAAGTAATATTTCATACTACTTTGTACAAAGTATGAAGCACAAACTGAGCTTCACCCAATTTAAATAAGATCTATATTAATAATAAAACTAAAATCATTGTCTCTGTGTGTTTGAACATGCTTAACTTGAATGTAAGTCCATCCCCATTGGCCCTGACATTGCTTGCTGGATTCAGTGAGTCTACAGAAAGGTGGGAGAATTACTTGCACCCATTCTTGGTGCACTGCCAGGCAACAATCCAATATATAAGGCTGCCTTGTTGTAGTCCATCAGAGTGGGTTTATAAGAAATAATCAAAATTTGGAGCCCGACACTGAGCTCGAGAAACTCCCCTTTGATGGGGTTTGTCACTTGCTGATACAGTATTTTGGACATGAAAGCCATGTGGTGACAGAATGGTTGCAGTTAACCCTGCACGACAAGTGATCTGGACAGTTGTTTGCAGCCTGGATCACTGATTTGCAGGGACTCTCATGCAAGTGTCATTTTGAGTGTCCTATATGTGCTACCTCGTATGCAGACTCACTAGCCTGGTTAGCATCTTGAGGTTAAGACCATGGTGTTGACCCTGTCTGACCCTTTTTTAGCCAATGTTGCCCAGGTTGGAGACACTCATGAGCTGATGGCGACGGCAGCGGACATTCTTTCTTGTAATTGGGAGGTGGCTCAATTACCTGTGCATGGAAAATGGCCCCAAGAGGTAACCCCAGTGGCCCCACCACCACCAAATCACAGTGTGTTGACACTATCAGCTTCAAAACAGTGGCCTTGCTGCACTGCCTGTCTTCACCCACACCAAACTCGGTGAATGCGCGACAGTCACAGCATCATACTTCCCGCTCTTGGCGGTTTTCAGATCCTCAGCATCATTATTCTTCTGCTTGTTTGGTGAGCTAGCAGTCCTCTTCCTGTAGTCATTTGTTGCAGGTTCAGTGAGATTGACTTTATGTAGCAGCCTTGTGTGGGGTATGCCATCACATAGGTCATTTGGCAGCTGTTTGTGACAGTTAGCAAGTGCAAGTCAGATATTGCATGACCCTGTGATTTCACTGGGCTCATGGGGCAGCCTTGCACACGTTCATCCCAGTGTATTTTGTCAGTGTGCAAGGTAAAGGTGTTGGCAAAGTTGTTGGAGGGCCAATATTTTTCACACACAAACTTGTGCAGCCTATGATTACTGCTGAACGCAGCCTCTTGGACTTTCTTGGTCCTCAATACCCTGTTTGGGCTTTACCAGTTTAATCACTTACCTTATGGAATTAATCACATGCTTTTCAGAGTCTCATGCATACCAGTAATTTATCAACAGTATTTGGGGCAGTTGATTTAGGGCATTTCCCATTGCATCAATTACCTTGATGACATCTGGGTGAAGGGCCCTACCAGAGAGGAGCATTTACGAAACCTTCAATCAGTTTTTCAGCGCCTCCTGGAAAATGTTCTTTATTGCAAGCTGGAAAAGTGCAGTTTTTTTCTCTCCAAAGAGGCATTTTTTGGGACATGTGCCTAGCAAAGATGTCCTTGTTCCCATGGAAAATGACATCACTGCCATCATCAGCTTTCCAGTGCAGCTCCAGTCTGTTTTGAGTAAGATTTTAAGCTATGCTCAGTTCTTTCCCCTGGCCATGCACATCTGTCATCCTGTTTCGCCAGGAGGTTGTTAAACTTCATCTTTTCTACAGATTGTCAGGTGGCTCTTCAGTCTCTCAAGCAGTGTTTGTGTTCTGCTCCCTGTGTGGCTTCTTTCACACCAGGTAAACCTTTAATCCTGGCCTATAACACATCCCAGTATGGCATTGGTGCAGTCCTGTCTCATCAGAACTGGGTTGGCACCAAACAGCCCATCACTTACACATCGAAGATGCTTTCTGCTGCCATGTGTAGTGATTCACAGTTGTAAAAGGAGGTGCTAGCTATTATTTTCAGTGTTAAAAAGTTTCACATTTTCTTATATGGAGCAATGTTCCTTCTCATCACTGACGTCAAGCCGCTGGTTTCTTCATTTGACCCTTGTTCCAAACTGCATGATAGGACTGACCGCTGATGGCAACGGTGGACCCACTTTCTCAGTAACTATTGTTAAGACATTCATTACCACTCCGCCGCCTAGCATGCCAGTGCTAATGTGCTGTTGCAGCTACAGTTCAATCAGCAGGAGACTCTCATGTTCACGGTGGATGGTGCCTTGCAGCACACATTGTTGGAGTTTCCATTGATGGCACGAGAGGTCACAACAGCTGTGGGTGCTGACTGTTTCTATGGAAAATCATTTTGGCGGCCCAGATGGGTCAGCTGGAGTGCCTCTCTTTGGGTGCGGATTGGACATGGCATATGTTTCTCCTCTAATGAGATCAGCTCAATGTTGCCCAGAGAGTCCTCCTACTTGCCACGGAGGAGCTGTGCTGTTGAGAGGTCATACCAGTGGTGTGGTGACCGTGCATACTCCCAGTGCTGTGTGTATCGCAATGGATATGACTCTCATTATGTCGTTGGTACGACGTCGTGTCTACTGGCCAGTGATCGATTGTGACAGAACTTCTGGTGGAGGCCTGCGGGGCCTATGCACAGAATCAGAACAGGGAATCAGTTATCATAAAGCGGTTACGGCATTGATGATTTCAGCCGTAAATAGGAATATTAAAAAGGGTAGGAAGATTTTTCTGTTTAGAAAAAGTGACAAAAAGCAGATTTCAGAGTACCTGTTGGCTCAACACAAAAGTTTTGTCTCAAGTACTGATAGTGTTGAGGATCAGTGGACAAAGTTCAAAACCATCGTACAATATGCGTTAGATGAGTATGTGCCAAGCAAGATCGTAAGAGATGGAAAAGAGCCACCGTGGTTCAACACCCGAGTTAGAAAACTGCTGCGAAAGCAAAGGGAACTTCACAGCAAACATAAACATAGCCAAAGCCTTGCAGACAAACAAAAATTACGCGAAGCGAAATGTAGTGTGAAGAGAGCTATGCGAGAGGCGTTCAATGAATTCGAAAGTAAAGTTCTATGTACTGACTTGGCAGAAAATCCTAAGAAATTTTGGTCTTATGTCAAAGCGGTAGGTGGATCAAAACAAAATGTCCAGACACTCTGTGACCAAAATGGTACTGAAACAGAGGATGACAGACTAAAGGCCGAGATACTAAATGTCTTTTTCCAAAGTTGTTTCACAGAGGAAGATTGCACTGTAGTTCCTTCTCTAGATTGTCGCACAGATGACAAAATGGTAGATATCGAAATAGACGACAGAGGGATAGAGAAACAATTAAAATCGCTCAAAAGAGGAAAGGCCTCTGGACCTGATGGGATACCAGTTCAATTTTACACAGAACACGCGAAGGAACTTGCCCCCCTTCTTGCAGCGGTGTACTGTAGGTCTCTAGAAGAGCGTAGCGTTCCAAAGGATTGGAAAAGGGCACAGGTCATCCCCGTTTTCAAGAAGGGACGTCGAACAGATGTGCAGAACTATAGACCTATATCTCTAACGTCGATCAGTTGTAGAATTTTGGAACACGTATTGTGTTCGAGTATAATGACTTTTCTGGAGACTAGAAATCTACTCTGTAGGAATCAGCATGGGTTTCGAAAAAGACGGTCATGTGAAACCCAGCTCGCGCTATTCGTCCACGAGACTCAGAGGGCCATAGACACGGGTTCACAGGTAGATGCCGTGTTTCTTGACTTCCGCAAGGCGTTCGATACAGTTCCCCACAGTCGTTTATTGAACAAAGTAAGAGCATATGGACTATCAGACCAATTGTGTGATTGGATTGAGGAGTTCCTAGATAACAGGACGCAGCATGTTATTCTCAATGGAGAGAAGTCTTCCGAAGTAAGAGTAATTTCAGGTGTGCCGCAGGGGAGTGTCGTAGGACCGTTGCTATTCACAATATACATAAATGACCTGGTGGATGACATCGGAAGTTCACTGAGGCTTTTTGCAGATGATGCTGTGGTGTATCGAGAGGTTGTAACAATGGAAAATTGTACTGAAATGCAGGAGGATCTGCAGCGAATTGACGCATGGTGCAGGGAATGGCAACTGAATCTCAATGTAGACAAGTGTAATGTGCTGCGAATACACAGAAAGATAGATCCTTTATCATTTAGCTACAAAATAGCAGGTCAGCAACTGGAAGCAGTTAATACCATAAATTATCTGGGAGTACGCATTAGGAGTGATTTAAAGTGGAATGATCATATAATGTTGATTGTCGGTAAAGCAGATGCCAGACTGAGATTCATTGGAAGAATCCTAAGGAATTGCAATCCGAAAACAAAGGAAGTAGGTTACAGTACGCTTGTTCGCCCACTGCTTGAATACTGCTCAGCAGTGTGGGATCCGTACCAGATAGGGTTGATAGAACAGATAGAGAAGATCCAACGGAGAGTAGCGCGCTTCGTTACAGGATCATTTAGTAATCGCGAAAGCGTTACGGAGATGATAGATAAACTCCAGTGGAAGACTCTGCAGGAGAGACGCTCAGTAGCTCGGTACGGGCTTTTGTCAAAGTTTCGAGAACATACCTTCACCGAAGAGTCAAGCAGTATATTGCTCCCTCCTACGTATATCTCGCGAAGAGACCATGAGGATAAAATCAGAGAGATTAGAGCCCACACAGAGGCATACCGACAATCCTTCTTTCCAAGAACAATACGAGACTGGAATAGAAGGGAGAACCGATAGAGGTATTGAAGGTACCCCTCCGCCACACACCGTCAGGTGGCTTGCGGAGTATGGATGTAGATGTAGATGTAGAATCAGTCTGTACTACTGTGCTAGTTCATTCCTTGGGCGGTCCTGGGGCACCGTTGGGACAGTGTGCTCGTATATTGCACAGGTCCTTTTTTTGGCAGATAGTTGTTGCTGGTCAAGATATTGTCCAATTTCCTGTACTCAACCAAGATCTCCTCCACATCAATGACTGCCACTGTTTACACATTGTCCATATTTTAGCTATTAAAGAAGCCCAAGGATCCTCGTGTCCGCTAATGGTAGGCAGTTTGTGTCATGGGAGTTTGAAGACTTCTGCATTCACAATTATATCTGGCATCTGACTACTGCCCTGTTTTACCCAGCTTCTAACTCGGAGGTGAACCGTTTTGTTTGTGCCTTTAAGACCCAAATTGAAGAAGGTGGTGGTGGTGGTTAGTGTTTTAACGTCCCGTCGACAACGAGGTCATTAGAGACAGAACACAAGCTCGGGTTAGGGAAGGATTGGGAAGGAAATCGGCCGTGCCCTTTCAAAGGAACCATCCCGGCATTTGCCTGAAACGATTTAGGGAAATCACGGAAAACCTAAATCAGGATGGTTGGAGACAGGATTGAATCGTCATCCTCCCGAATGCGAGTCCAGTGTGCTAACCACTGCGCCACCTCGCTCGGTGAAGAAGTCGGTGTCTGTTTCTCCTCATAATGATGCATTGTTGAGGTGACAGTGGTCGACAGGTGCAGCCTGGTGGAACGTTCGCGTGAACACCAACCACAGGGTCTCCTAGATTTGTTGCACCCTTAGTTGCATGCCATGGACTGCTGCAGCCCACCACAATTTCCTTCCAGAGATGCTGTTAAGGCCGCTCTTTTGACTGCCGTGTGTTATGGTGGACCACAAAGGTTGCCAGTTGTTTGTGGTGGATGTTGATAAGGAGCATATGACCCGCAATGTGAATCGGTTACATCCACGCCTTATCATGACATCACTGTCATGGTCATCTGGCATCTGGCCAGTCAGATGGCAGGGTTGGTGACAACATTGTTCCGGGTATGGACCTCCACTTAAAGTGGTACAGTGGTGCGCTTACCCATTGCCACACCCTTTGCACTCTCCGCTATCCTTCTGTCACCTGCAGCCTCGAGCCCTAGTGAAGATAAAGAAGACTGAAATTTCACTTAGCGTAAAACACAAATATTATGGTTATTTACGAGGCACAGCATGTTTGTAAGTACTGGATGTGGAAAGGGAAGTTAGACTGCCAATAAACAATGGCAGCAGATGCAGAATATTCCAGAAGCTTCTCACGTTCTACTTAACGTTTGGTGTGCCCCAGGGAAATGTGTTGGGACCCTGGCTATTCATATTATGTATTATTGAGCTTGCAGACAAAATTAATAGTAAAATCAGGCTTTTTGCAGATGATGCAGTTATCTATAATGAAGTACTATCTGAAAGAAGCTTCATAAATATTCAGTCAGATCTTGATAAGGTTTCAATGTGATGCAGAAATAGTCAACTTTCCCTAAATGTTCAAAAAGGTAAAATTTTGCACATCAAAAAACAAAAAGAACATAGTATCCTATGACTTTCATATTAGTGAGTCACTGTTAAAATCAGCCAACTCATACAAATATATGGGTGTAATTCTTTGTAGAGATATGAAATGGAGTGATGACATAGGTTCAGTCGTAGGTAAAGCAGGTGCTAGACTTGGTAGAATACTCGGGAAGTGCAATCAATCTACAAAGGAGATTGCTTACAAATCACTTGTGTGACCAGCTCTAGAACATTGCTCAAGGGTGTGGGACCCATACCAGACTAACAGGGGATATTGAATGTATACTGAGAGTGGCAGCAAGAATGGTCACATGTTTGTTTAATCCATGGGAGAGTGTCACAGAGATACTGAAGGAACTGAACTGGAAGAATATTGAAGATAGACGTAAACTATACCGGGAAAGTGTATTAAGAACGTTTCAAGAACTGGCTTCAAATGATGACTCTAGGAATATACTGCAACCCCATATGTATCGCTGTCATAGGGATAGTGAGGATAAGATTAGAATAAGTATTGCACACATAGAGGCATTCAAATTATCATTCTTCTCACTCTCCATGCGTGAATGGAACAGGAAGAAACCCTTGTAACTAGTACAATGGGACGTACACTCTGCGATGCACCTCAAAGTGGTTTGAAGAGTATAGGCATAGACGTAGATGTATGGAGAATGGCAAGATACCTTGGGCATCAAGTTTTCAGCCCCAGCAGTTGAATCGGTAGCAATTTGATTTCCAGAAACGCTGACGTGCCACCTGCTATTTCGCTGACACTGTATAAAATAAACACATCAAAAAAAGTTTTGCATCACCTCGGTTCCGAGAGTTCTGGAACCTGTACGGAAAATTGGAATAGAGGTCAACATAAACAACATTTCTGGCCTTTTTATTGCACATGAAAACCACACTTTTCATGTTGTACCACCATACAGCGAGACCTCCAGAGATGGTGGCCCAGATTGCGGTACATACCAGTACCTCTAATGCCCATTAGCACATCCTCTTGCATTGATGCATGCCTGTACTCGTTATGGCACACTATCCACAAGTTCATCAAGGCAATGTTGGTCAAGATTGTCCCACTCCTCAATGGCGATTTGGCGTGTGATTGGTGGGTCATGTCGTCCATAAGCAGCCCTTTTCAATATGTCCCAGACATGGTTGTTAGGGTTTATGTCTGGAGAATATGCTGGCCACTCTAGTCGAGGGATGTGGTCATCGTGAAGGAAATCATTCACAAGATGTGTACAATAGGGGCACGAATTTTCGTCCATGAAGATAAATGCCTCCCCAATATGCTGCCGATACTGTTGCGCTGTCGGTCGGAAGATGGCATTCACGTATCGTAGAGCCATTACAGCGCCTTCCATGACCACCAGCGACATATGTCGGCCCCACATAATGCCACCCAAAACAGCAGGGAACCTCCTCCTTGCTGCATGTGCTGGACTGTGTGTAAGGCGTTCAGCCTGACCGGATTGCCTCCAAACACGTCTCCGACAATTGTTTGCTTGAAGGCATGTGGGACACTCATTGGTGAAGAGAACATGATGCCAATCCTGAACGGTCCATTCAGCATGTTGTTAGGCCCATCTGTACTTTGCTGCATGGTGTCGTGATTGCAAAGATGGTCCTCGCCATGGACGTCGGGAATGAAGTTGCGCATCATGCAGCCTGTGCACAGTTTGAGTCATAACACGGCGTCTGTGGCTGCATGAACAGCATTATTCAACATGGTGGCATTGCTGTCAGGGTTCCTCCCAGCCAGAATCCATAGGTAGCAGTTATCCTCTGCAGTAGTAGTCTCGGGTGGTTCCTGTCTCTCTGTAGCTCCTCCATGTCTGACGATATCGCTTTGGTTCAGTCCGAGATGCCTGGACATTTCCCTTGTTGAGATCTCTTCCTGGCACAAAGTAAAATGCAGACTGCAGTATTGACTGTCTAGGCTTGGTTGAACTACAGACAACACAAGCCATGTACCTCCTTCCTGGTGGAATGACTACATCTGATTGGCTGTCGGACCCCCTCCGTCTAATAGGCGCTCCTCATGCATGGTTGTTTACATTTTTGGGTGGGTCTAGTGACATCTCTGAACAGTCAAAGGGACTGTGTCTGTGCTACAATACCCACAGTCAACATCTGTCTTCCCGAGTTCTGGGAACCGGGGTCATGCAAAACTGTTTTTGATGTGTGTAAATGTATGATAAGATTTCACATACCACAATATTTTCAGATTTTTCTAAGACATCACAACATACTTTTGGAGAGAGTTGAAGTTAATGGTTTTAAGGGTTCAATGACTAAGCGGTTCACTTCATTTTTAACTGTTAGGAAGCAAAGGGCCATGTTAGGGAGCTCTTGCAGCTCTCAAAATTACGGGACAAACTACTACTGGCGTGTCGCAGGATTCATTTCTGTAACTATTCCTCTTCCACTATATAAATGACCTACCATCTTATTCTGATAGAGTGCACATTGTGCTCTTAGCTGCTGATGCAAGCATCATAACCAAGCTGAGCAGAGCTGTGGCAGCACGAGAAACAATAAAAGGTATATTCAGAAGTATTGTTGATTGGTTCTCAGTAAATGGTCGGTCTATCATTGAACTTACAAAACATACAATTCATTCAGTTCTGTACAAGGTGGGATATATCCTTAGCAGTATGAATACAGCATGGGGAAAGGAAATACTTTAAACAGTTTGTTCAAACTTCCTGGGTGCACATATTTATCAGAAATTAAATTGGAAATCACTTACTTCAGATATTTTCCAGCACCAGAGTTGACAACATTTTATCTAAGTGTCACTACTGTTTTTGATTATGAAAACATTTGAAAATAAGCTTATGTCGTATGATTTCATATGGAATAATTTTCTAGGACAAATCCACAAACCGGCATAAAAGTTTTCATTGGACAGAAACATGTGTAACTTGTTTTGTCCGTCCTCAAACTTCAAGTAAGCAAATGTTCAATAAATAGGCATACCAGGAACAGACTCACAATAAATTTATCCTTTCGTGGAGGTTGTTGTGAAGAATCAGGTGCAGCTTGAAAAGAGTAACAACATTCCTTAAGAAAGAAAAAACAGGAACAAAATAGCCTCAACTTTCCATAACTTACAGAAGGAAGCTAAATATGCAGCCATCAAAATATTTGGCAAACAGTCTTGTGAATTAAAGGTACCAAAAGGTTGTGGAAATTTTAAAAACAAATTGAAATGATTTCTACTCAACCTTCTGGTCTGTTGGTGACTTTCTGAGTAGATGGTGTGTATGTAGTCGAGTTACATTTATTAAAACTTGTTGTAGAGTATGATTTTTTAAAAATTAGTTATGTAAATGTCTAGCAAGTAGCCTGAGAAAATCTATCTTATTTGCAAGCGTGCTTACACATTTCACATCATAGTAAGTTGTTGCACATATGACCACTGAAATGTGCAAAAAAAAATTACGTAAATGAAACTAAACAACTAAACTAGTATGTCGTGGCTACCTGTAGGTTTTTATCCATCAAATCTACCATGAAAAAATGCAGCTTCAAATAACACCCACGGCTGTTGAATTTGATATTTTCAGTGTGTTTTCATTTCTTTCCTGAAAAAAGCTAAAATGGTGGTAACCAGGTACACTTTCGCAGTTTCTGGGTCAACAGCAACAACCATTTAATATGGCTGTTAAATGTTCTGTAGTGCGCACTATCTCTCTCTCTCTCTCTCTCTCTCTCTCTCTCTCTCTCTCTCTCTCTCTGTGTGTGTGTGTGTGTGTGTGTGTGTGTGGGGGGGGGGGGGGGGGGGGCGTGCGTGGGAGCGCGCGCGCCCACACACACACACACACACACACACACACACACAAATTCAACAGCCGTGGGTGTTATTTGATGCTGCATTTTTTCATGGTAGATTTGATGGATAAAAACCTACAGGTAGCCACGACATACCAGTTTAGTTTCATTTACGTAATTTTTTTTGCACATTTCAGTGGTGAAATGTGTAAGCAAGCTTACAAATAAGATAGATTTTCTCAGGCGCGCATTAGCAATATTTGCAAACAAATTACTTGTGGAACCAAGTACTGTACAGATTGTGGATTATATACAGGAAATGACCCCGGAGTCTGATGCAGCAGTTATTAAATAAAAATTTAGTTATTAGAGATGTGTACATCAAGGAATACAATAAGATTCTAAAACTTTGGAAGAGTATCATGTCCACAGATGATATTACATGCCAGTTGTTGGTTAGTTTGCCATAGCAGACAGCATTTTCATCTTCCAAGTGTTATTTCTTTTATAAATGTGTTTGTGGCCCCTGATTTATCGCTGTGCAAAATGTATTTTTGGAGCCAACATTTGGGTTTTGTCTTCCTTGTATTTAACTTTTACCACAGCTGTAATGCCTTAACCTGCACTATAATGTTAATACCCTCACATACTAAGATTTCAGATGATGCCATATTGAAAGCTGTGCAACTCGTAGAATTTGAGATTTCCTGTGTGAATGGTAATTCACAGTGCCACTACGTAATTCTCCAAGCAATGGCATCACATTAGTTGTGTGTGAACCTGGCTTCATTTTACTTTTCCTGTTCCAAGCATATTGCAACTTAAGAAAGTTTCACTTTCATGTGATGCATAGAATAAATGATTGGACTCAGCAGCTGCTTGATCTCTTAAGCTTATGATAATATCCAGTAATGTGCAGTAAATTGAGTATTGTAATAAATATCCATGTGTGAAGTACATCTGTATGTACTGTAGATTCAACATATTTTACAAATATAGATTTTAAGTCCATTGTTATGACAGACCTAACATTTAACTGTCTTTTGGCGTAGGACATACAGCCTGCTGTGCCAAAGGAGATGCTATTGCAAGAACATCTAACTCGCTGGACAGCTGTAAGAAAAAAATGGATTGGTGCTGCTCAATATAATGAAAGTCGATATGGTGATAGTGGCAGTATTCTCAGAGCAATATTCAAAAGGTATGGAGAGATTTTCACAGAATTTTGGTTCTATTACTGTAGTACTTCTGTTGAAATAAATATTGTTACACCGTAACCAGAATCCAGTCCAAATTTGAATACAGGATCATCAGTAAAGTATAGCACTTAGCACCAAAACCACATGCATTACTGACAACAACGTACAAACAGAACACAACTGCTGCTTGGACAGTGTGTGTTGCTATTGTTAAATACATTGAATATGCCAGAGTGTATAAACATTACAAACATAAGAAATTTCGAGAACCATCTGGAAATGACAAATGCTAAGAATATTTGCTCACAATCAGATTTGAACTAGTGATGATAACTGTTGCTCCTTACTTCATGCAGCTCAGCTTGTGGCATTGCTCCCTCTCTTGGTGAAACATTTTTTTTTTTTTTTTTTTTGGAGCCATGTACTGCATCC
This sequence comes from Schistocerca cancellata, assembly GCF_023864275.1. NCBI lineage: Eukaryota > Metazoa > Arthropoda > Insecta > Orthoptera > Acrididae > Schistocerca > Schistocerca cancellata. The sequence continues at coordinate 886,903,827 of NC_064626.1, forward strand.
CAGATCTAGACATTGTCAGCAATCCTCTGTATGGCCTTGCTTGAGGATTCTTGCATTCAGGTCATGTTTGAAGTAGCCTCTCAGATCTAAGCTTCACAGTCTTTGAGTCTGCCTTCTGTTTCTTTGAAAGAAAAGCCCTCAGAGTCAGCTTGCACTTCAATGTTCTGAGACTTTGTATGGAGAACATGGATGAAATCTCTACACTTTTGTCTGCTTGGCAATGGATCATAATCCTGAATTCATATGTGACATCTGATTAGCAACAAAGGAGATGGTACCGCTCAAAGTACCATTTTAGTAATTTTTCCAGTAGTCCCATTATCCCCACAGGCATAAAAATCCTCTTGGGCTGTATCCCACTGGTTGATATTTGTTGTTCTAGTGGTCTTTGTCCTTATAGGAGTTCAGAGTTCATATTTGAGCCAGTTTTATACTTCTTCAGTATTGATAATGAGGTGTTTCACGTAGTCATTCTGAGTATCGACCAGTTGAAAGAAGAACTGTGTATTCATTGTCATTTCAGCCTCACAACTTCAGAGCAGAAAGGACAGTGCAAAACCTATAGTGTTTTGCTTCACTGTGGTGTATGCTGATGTCTTATTAAAGTCTTCTGTTAGCTGTTTCGTTAGCTGAGGATAGGCTCTTATCTTCCTGTAGGTGATGTAACAATGTGAAATTACCTCTGATATTAGTCTCAACTGGAAAACTTTCAAAATGATTCCTTCTACAATGAACTATGCTATTTCTGGAGCTTCAGCAGTCGATAGGGCTTCGATGACAGCATAGCAAGTGAGACCATCAGTGCTGACTATTATCCATGGATTCCCATTTGTCAACTTCAAGAATCGCCCCCAAGACATCAATTCCAGTCTGGTTGAATGGCACTTCTGCAGCTAGATTTCATATCAAGTCATGGTGTATACGACCCGGGACAACCGGGAGATCCGGGAATTTTTTCATCCAGGAGAAAACCGGGAAAAACCCGGGAATTGTTTAGAATTCCGGGAATTTTTCATTGTTTTAGCTTTCAGTTAAATTTTTGTGATTCTGAGTGGTAAGAACCAATACTCTAACAAAGGATATTACTGTATCCCGCTACTGCAGAATAATACTGCAGCAACAAAACATGAACGAGAGAAAAAAGAAAACGAAAATAAAACTTAAGTTGCAAAGGAAATGCACCGTATACAACAACAAAACAGTGCTCATACAAGAGTCTGCCAACAGCAAAGTGTGTCAAAGGCTTTAGGAAGACTATGCAATGCTTTATAACAACAAACTGCCTCCGATGAGTGTGACGTGACAACTGTTTAAATTAGATTCGTTTGAGCTGTTGCGGGCGGGCTCTTGAGCATGCGCAGTTGAGTCGCATATGAGTTGTACCTTCTCCTGCTTCTGGTTGCAGAAGTATGGCTAGGCGCCACTGCTTCATATTGCCTCGGTTTGGAAATATAATAAATCTGGGGCTGTTACACAGAGCAGTCTGAGTTGAGGTTGCCACGTCCACGTGACCTGTGTTTACGTTCAGTGATTTTATTGTTTCCTCTTCATTTATTGCTCTCACGTTAAATGATAACAAAACGGATTTTTGTGGCAGGGAGCTATCAAATGAATTAAAATATGTTTGCATAATTACGGAAGGCTAAAATATGTTATTAGTTTCAGATTTTATTTCCACCTTTTTGACAGAACAGTGAAGCTAATTTTTGCCGGTTTGGTAAAGAGATTTGGCTTAATGTTAATCTTTTCTACTGAGGCAGTCAGTTTATTTGAAACGAAGTGTTTAATTTCACACTGTTGGCTAGTTTCTACTGTTCGCTGCATTTCAAGTGCACGTATGGCATTATGCCATAATAAAGAACCAAACATGAGATAATATAGTACTGGTACTCCAAAAAAACTTACATACGAATGTGCATTTTAAGCCGAATGATGCGTTTTAGTATGGTTCACGAAATTTCGACGCTCTTGAAGTATCATCTGATGTATTGTTTCTTTTATGCCATACGTAAGATCTTTTAGTTTTACACGTACGAACATATCGGCTTCCTGCGTCATCGTAGCTGCGCAAGCTCGGTGACGCCTGTTATTTGGCGTTCTCTTGCAACTGCTGAAACGAACCTAATTCTAACAGGTCACAGGAAAATATTGCAAATGGTAGTTTGAAAAGCATTACGTTCAAAGCAGATTTCCTTTTTACACAAGATAAACTATGTACGAGAATGTACGATGAATTTCTTAAATCACAAAGCGTTTGACTCTCTTTTAAAAATCAACTCTTTGAGGACGACCATTTAGAAGAATTTCAAGTCCAAAAGATCAGACATTTACGTCATTTTACTGGCGCATTTGTGTGATGCAGGTGTAACACGCGCAAAAAAGATCAACATTATATGTGGAAGCTTAGCTTCTTTTCCAGCTTATTAATCTTAGAGACCAATATTATATGTGAATGCTGTGTATATTAATTTAAACCATTAACTTTTCTTATTTGTGTGTTCGCGCTACTTAAGAGTGATCTTGCTATTGGCTCACTACATCATGTGTCGTATGCTGCCATCAGCTGGCGAGATCACGTGACAGGAGCTATGACAGTCTTACAAAAGCACACCGCAATCTCGATTTCAATGTTGGTGGAATTAAAATTTATACCTTCATAATACGAAAAGATGCAGCGTACATGTTGCTGCACATCAAAGGTCTTTCAGAACATGTTTTGCCTCATCTTGAGTTTCTTTTTCTAAAGTCCTGGGAAATTCTACTCCCACATATAAAACCATAGGCCTGATGAGTTTTACAGTGCCGAGGAAGAGTATACTGTCACTTAACATGAAAAAAGTGTATTTTCATCGGTGAGAAAGTGTATTTTTAATCGGGAAATCCAGGAAAAATCCGGGAATTTTTTTTTCCTTGTCCACGTATACACCCTGCAAGTGTCCCGGAGGTAGTCAAGGCAAGTGCTTAAGTTGAGGGCTCATACAGTGTCTTAACAAATTGCAAGAGACCTGTCCAGTAATACGTGCATTTAAACAAAGAGTATTCACGAATCCCAGGTGACAACATGTTGGAGTGGCATGGAAGCACTTTCAGGATAGCTAGCTGTAGAAGAGCTGGAATGATGAGAACCATTTACATCGTAATGGATCATAGCTCTTCTTAGTCAGTGTTACTAATTGGAATTCTCCTTCGATCGACATCTCCTACTTAAAGGCGTCTGTGGCTCTCGGCAGTGCTGGAGCTCCACTTTGTTCAGCAGAGTGTCATTCAGTGCAGCAGTGATGACTGAGATTTCACTCACACTGCTCAGTTCTGTCGAAGGATTCCCTTAAAAGCTGTCAGCTCGTGTTTGCGTCCACTTTTTATGCCACTGTGATGTCATACTCCCGAAGCCTAAGTGCTATCTCGGCAGTTGACCCGATGGATCCTTCAGGCCATTCAACCTGCTTAGAGAATGGTGTGCATCACAGTGATGGTAATTTGCAAAATAAATATGGTCAGAACTTATTGCTGGCCCAATCAACTGCAAGGCATACATTCTTTGTTCTGAAGTGGTATGTCTTGGGTTTTGAGATCACTCTGGCAGCATAAACTGTCACCTTCCTGAATTTGGACTAGAACCACTAGTGTTGGTGTAAAGTTCTGTCTCAGGTGCATTTGAAAGATGATGGAGATTGGTGTTGAAGATTGATGCACCTTTTCAGCATAATCAGTTACCAGTGCAAGAGGTAGCAGGATCAGTACCCAGCATTTCGCCAAACGTCATGTCATAACCAGGATAGAGTCGATCTCTGAGTGCATGTTCATCAGTGAAGTAGAACACTTAGCACACTGAAAGCATGTTTATTAGTGACACCAAATACAGACAGAAAGTATGTAAAAATTATAAACATAAGAAGTCTGGAGCTTTCATGGTGGCAACTGGTAGCGTTTGTAATTCGCGTGTGTATGAAAGTTATAGTTCAGTAGTAAAAAACAACAAATATGTGAGTTGTAGTGATATTACTGTGAAGCTAAATGAACAAATAATCGGTCTGCAGAAAACTGTGGAAGTCCTACATAAAGAAATCGTATACCTGAAGAAAGAAAATCAGCAGCTAAGACTCACTCAGAGAACATGTGGGATTTCAGAAGCAGCAAATAACGAATCGCAGATATCGAAAGTAACCTGTACTGTAAAGGAACCTCCGCTCTGGGAAACGGTTCGCCATAATAATAGCTTAGCAGTAGTAAATAAACCGCCACGAAGAATAAGGTTCGCAGATGAAAATAAATATTCTCAGCACTGCCCGGTAGAAGACGTGTAAAAACCTGTAGTGTGAACATAATTAAGTTTTGTGAAGGAAGTGATGAACAAGAAACATTCGCAGCAAAACAGCATAATGCCAAAAACAGCGTAAGTAGCTGCAGTGTGAATGTTAGCAAGTTTCATGAGCAATGTAGCGAACAGGAAACATATGCAGCGAAACATGATAGTGGTAATAAATATCAAAAAGAAATTCAAACGAGTGAAACAGTGTGATGCTCAAAATTTAATACGTAAAACCTTCAAAGTTACCTTATTAGGTGATAGATAGCCAAGGTCGTAATGTTTCAAGTTACCTTAATGAAAACGTGAATCTCGAGTGTCTGCGGTATGTGTATCCTTCAGCAGAAGCAAAGGATGTCTTGCAAAACACTAACAAAAAGGCTTCTGAAGCTGATGCTGTCGTAATTATGATTGGAACAAATGACATAGTGAAAAACAACAGTGCGAACTTAATAAAAGGTTTAAGATGCACATTACCAAGTATCACGCCGAAAAAAGTGTTTTTTGTCGATGTTCCATTTAGGTACGATCTTGCAAATCGATCCTGCGTAAATTGCGAGGTATTGGAAGTAAACAAACGGCTATATCACCTGTGTTCGAAATTCAAAAATACCACAATCATTAAAGCTAGCGAGTTTGACAGGGAGTGCTATACACGACAAGGATTTCACCTCAACAACCAAGGAAGAAGATTAATCTTGGAACTGATTACCAAAACTGTGAGTAAAGAAATGGCCACCTTTACAGTAATACTGCTGGACCAGGGAAACCTGTAAAGCCTGCTGGTCTGTCTGGCAAAATATTAAAATATATGTTCCAGCAGGATCAAAATAGTCTTCAAACCATTCACTCTGAGCCCAGAAAACTAGATGTATCTGAATGTTGTCAAAATGGGGCCTTGCGACCAGCAGTAGACTTATAAACAACTCAAGATATCAGCTGTATAGAAGTGACCTTAAAAAGACAAGCTGAACCCTCTTCTTCACTGCCCAGGATTAGCAAAAATAGTCTTCTGTTCTTACATATTAATATACAGTCTTTAAGAAAGAAGTTGGGAGAATTGCGGTACTGGTTAGAAACTCCCAACTGTTGTATACTGTAAATGAGCACTGGCTATATTCATCGGAAATTGACCTCAATATTTCATTTGGTTACTCTTTAGCTAGCAGTTACTGCAGATCAACAATTGGACATGGGGGTGTTGCAATATATATTAAGAATGAACTAAATCTACAATACTTTACTATTGATGTCACAGACCTGTCTATAGACACCACCTTTGAGGCTGCAGTTGTACATATACCTAAACATAATATTATTGTTGCATCTGTATATCGCAAACCGTCTTCTAGTAAATATGAATTTATAGTAAATTTAAAAAAAAACTGTATGTCTTACTAACTAAGCCTAAATATAAATATCAAAGAATCTTAATTTTTGGTGATATTAACATGGATATCATGATACAGAGTCATATCATATTGGAATTCTTGGATAGCTTAAGAGCTTTTGATTGCTATTGTCTAAATGATAAGCCTACTAGATATAATGCATGTTTAGACAATATAATAAGTAATATCCATGAAAATAATGTTGAAATTGGAGTAGTCAAGTTAGGCCTCTTATACAAAGATATGTGTGTGAATAACACAAGCAAATTATTTATAGAGGAAATTGCAAGAATATTTGATGAGTGTTGTCCCGTCCCAGAAAACACAGAATAATAACCAAGCTCATAAACGACAGAGACTAAATAATTGGTTCACACCATACCTCAACAGCATCGGGATTATACTTCTTATGTTTAAGGACAGATCTCATAACAGCAGCGAGTACAAAGAGATGTACATTAGAGTAAGAAAAATTTATAAATCTGAAATAAGCTTGGCAAAACGTAGGGCAAATGTTAACTATATTCTTAAATCTAGAAACAGCTGTAAAGCTGCCTGGGAAGTAATTAAAAGTGAAATTAATAGACCAACAACTCAACTAGCTATACCCATAGCCCCAGATATTGTAAACTCACACTTTGTTAACTTCAGTTTACAACAAGATTTGTCTCCTCCCAAAGCCATGCTTGATGCAAAAACTCTTTTAGGTTTAAATAAGAATGTAGTTCATAAATTCTGCTGGGCAACAGTAACTGAAAATGATGTTAGAAAAGCAATAGACAAACTAAGTAGTTCCAGAGCAGAGGACTTATATGGTCTGTCAAACTTTGTCATAAAGAAAATATCAAGTGATCTTTTGTTCCCTCTAACCACTCTCATTAACCGTATATTACAGCAAGGGATTTTCCCCTACTGTTTGAAAATAGCAGCAACTATTCCCATATTTAAGAAAGGGCGATAGTTACTTGGATTTGATTTATCTCCTATCTCATTAATCCCAATAATATCTAAAATAATTGAAGTCTGTGTTCACCAACAAATGAATCACTATTTTGAGAGGACTAACCTGTTAAGTAACTCACAGTATGGATTCAGGTCTAAACTATCCACAGTTAAAGCGGTTGAAAATATTGTTAGTGATATATATGATGGCTTTGAAAACAAATTAATCGCTTGTGCTACTCTCCTAGACCTGAGTAAAGCATTTGACACTGTATCTCATAGTACTTTGATCGTGAAATTAAGACACTACGGCATGGAACAGGACACCCTGAAATGATTAGAATCCTACTTAAGCAACAGAGTACAGTTTGTTAGTGTAAATTGGCAGCTGTCAAACCCATAAACAATAAAAAGAGGTGTGTCACAGGGCTCCATACTTAGGCCCTTTCTGTTTGTAGTGTATGTTAATGATATGCCACAGTATTTACCCTGTAAAACAGCCTCTATGCAGACGATACAACTTTTATCAATTCAGGATACTCTCTTGAATCTCTAAGAGGAAAAAATAATATAATATTTGAAAAATTGGTTCATTGGTTTAGTGCAAACTCCCTATACATAAATGAAACAAAAACTGAGGAAATTCTCCCAATTCAGTATCAATTTTTAGATGGCAAAAAAAAGCTCTTCAATGTTTAGTGGGTTTATCTCCTAGGGATACATGCAGGGAACATTTCAAAAAACTTAACATCATGACAGTTCCTTGTTTGTACATCTATTATTGCCTATTACACGTAAAAGAAAACGTAGCTCAATATCTCCTTACGTCATCTGTCCACACCCATAATACAAGACGAAACCACACAATTGATCTGCCATACTCTAGATTGTCCAAGATACATAATAGTTAAAAATATGTAGGCCTCAAACTGTTTAATATGCTCCCTAAAATTGTACAAACAGTATCTAAAAATAAATTTACGACAACATTGGGTCTATGGCTCAAAGGTAAAGCATTTTACTCAGTTGATGAATATATAGATTGTAATATGGCAGATTTGCTGTTTTAACATAGAGAAAGTTACCTCTTCCTGTAGTAGGACCTAAATTTGGAAAAACAATATCTAACATTTAGGCATAGACCTATTTCGAGTGCTCTATATTTGTATCAATATCTTAGGGTAATGACATAGTGTTATCAACATTTATGTGATGATGACATACTGTCATCAACATGAATACTCCCTGTTTACTATAAATTTGTATAATATTTTCTTTTTTATTGTGAAATTAACACTGTATAAAATACCAAATGTTTGGTATTGTACTACACTAACATTTATATGATTTATATATACATTTATGAGAATATAACCATCTTTATACTGTAATTGAATTTATTGACGAAGCCCATTGTATAAGAAAATACTTAACAGCTAATAAAGATTCTTACTCTTAAAAATGACAAATACTGAGTAACAAATGTATGCTCATGATTAGATTTGGACTGGTGATTCCCAGCGTGCCAGCCAGCAATGGTAACCGGAACTTCATACTCCTGACAATACTGTAAAATATGAGTTTTACAAAACAGATTGTACACGCTAATCTTATTCCACGACAGTTTCCTCTGTTATGGAACCTTTGTGAAAGTAGCTAAATTGTGAACAAGATCCAAAAGGAAGTTATTGCTTTCAGCAACAAAAATGTAGAAAGAAAAGACAACTGCATTTTTTCAGAAGGTTTATATAGAACTTTCTTTCTCGGCTATATAGATTGAATCATTCTGCTGCCACAGCACCCTAGATTTTCCAGATTTTGATTGGTTGGCATACTTGACTCCATGCATCAGCTGTTACCATTGGAATTAAAAGTTTTCAATTCTTCACAGTGAAAATGTAGCTGGGAAAATACTTGAAAAAGTTAAAAAGAGTGTAAATTCTGAATAACTGCAAAATAATGAAATAATCCCTAACTAGAGCATTGGTAGGTCTATGAGGCTCAGGCAGTTCGTGGATGACGCTGTTATCTATAAGGAGGCTGCAATACCAAAAGACTTTAACAAATGCAGGAAGACCTGCAGAGGATTGATGATTGGTGCGGTGACTGGCAGATGCCAGTCACTCTCAAAAACGAACTTCCACTTTCATATACTACTTTAAAGTGCTAAAGCTTTCTTTCTCGGGGGATAGATTGTCTTTTAAATGCTGTCTACTTCCATCAACTGAAGAATTGCTGTCCTACACAAAGGAGATATGTATCAAGAAACAACAACGTTCTGTGATAGAGCACTTTTTGATATACACGACAAATGACGGTCTACCAAACTGTATTGTTTCTTAAAAAGCAGTACATGCCTCTCCAAGTCATTTTATATGTATTCCTATTATATATGTTGTTTTTGTGTGTTATTAACTATTTTTAATTATCTTATTCTACGGTTATAGAAACTGGATGCATCCCAATTCATGTTGAGCACAAGTAGTGCTGTGTATAGTTACGGCTTACTTTATTGTTAAGTTGTGAACTGCAATTCAAAAAGATTCATGTAGTAATAATTCTTTTTCCTCTCATTTAAGGGCCCAGAATCTCTGAGATGAAAGGGAGGACATGGACTGTACAAAGAAAAATATGTTGATGCATAACCTGAAGTACCAGTCATCCTGATTTTCATATGGAGGAACAAAGGACACATTTAAAGCAACATGATGCACACAGAACTGTTACCCTATCCTTGTGTACGCTTTGTAACGTGTGAAGAAGAAAAAAAAGAAGAAAAAAACTGTGGTTAAGGAAAATACACACACACACACACACACACACACACACACACACACACACACAGTAAGCATCCATAGTTGCTAAGTAAGCTTCAGGCAGTCCATGTTCAGAACTCATCATTTTTTGCGCCTTTCTGATGTTTAACATCTCTTCTACTCACTGAATAATGATCAGTACTCATATCAATACTATATTCCATTCTACTTTTTTCAACAACTTATGAAAATATTTCTTTGAGGATTGTTCTTTCTCCACTGGTGAAATACTAATTCTTTGATCTCCAAATATTTAATACAGCTGAAACTGACACACCTCTAAATTATTTCCCTCACAAGATTAAATTTTTGTAGAATTTATATGATCAGTGGACTGTGTAAAATACGTAATTTAATAGTAATTGTTGTATATGTTTGTACCTTACGGTGTGTGATGAAACAAGAATGTAGAATACTGTCAGAAATTTGAGTGACTGCCAAACAGTAACATCTAACATGTTAATTGTGTTCAGATAGAACTCAAAATTTTGTTCAGATGGTATAAATATATTTGAAATTTAAAAAGTTTTTACATCTTTTTTTTTTTTTTTTTTTTTTTTTTTTTTTTTTTTTTTTTTTTTTTTTTTTTTTTATACCTTACAATTTACAGTTATTTTGGTCAGTGGGCCAAGAAAATTGCAGCTAAAATAAGAAGACAACTCTAGTAACAAGTAATTTTGGTAACGTTTTGTTATCGTCGATTCAGTAAAATGATTAGAAATTAAGGAAGCTCAGAAGATTGGTGCATGTTTGACTCTTTATTTTTAACCCGAAATATAACCTCACTCAAGTATTTCCAACGCAAATTATGAACATAGGAATACATTTCATAAATATTAAAGTAATTGTGTCAGTGTAAAATAATAGAGCAGTTCTCAGAATGAAACAAATGGTTTGAACACTACAGTGCTTTACCAGGCACAGACTTAGATGGTTGTAGGTATAGTCTTCCTCTGGCCTAATAGCTGGCTCACTTGACTTTTCATGACAGTGAACATAGAATCTATACACAGGTCAATGTATCATTTTTAAAGTCACCCTGTATGGCTCCAGGGAAGTTACAGTCATCATGCAATGTGAACAAGAGACCATTATTTTATAGTTTGATGAACTGTTGGTTTTAGAATCAGTCTTAATCATAAGCTGATGTACAACAGTGATTGTACAGACCTTGGTGCAGATTATAATTTTAAAATTCTATCTTTAGGTTAAAATGGGAGAATATGCACTGTGGTGAGAACAAATCTGGTGGTACCTAAAATTAGACAAGTGGGCCGAGGTCTTAAATTGGAGGTGACAAATTCCTGGGCTGCTTGGCCACGTCATTTCACCTAATACTTTATGGTAGAGCAGAGATACTCGTAGTGCCTCCTTCTTTTCTTGCATACTTTGTGCCAGAAAGAATGGAAGTGGTTTTGGTCATAAATATCATTCTTAAATTCAGTGTTCAACTGCAGAAGTGCTCATTGTAAAGAAATAAAATTGCAAGCAACGGTCTGAGAAGCACTGCTGAAAACAGCCAGTGAGCCATTGTGATCTTGTGCTGTGATGTAGCTGAACATTACTTACACACATACCAATGGCAACACAGACACAATGTAAAACAGCTCAGTGCTCCAGAAATGTTGGGTCTTCATCCTCACAGCTGGATGACTATTGAAAGAGGAATCAGCAGGTTTGCTTTACTCAAATGGAAATGCCACAGTAAGTATGAAAGCTGGATGACAGTGTTTGGTGAGCTATTTTCCTTATAGTTGTCACAATATATATAAATGATCTAGTAGATAGTGTCGGAAGTTCCATGCGGCTTTTTGCAGATGTTGCTGTAGTATACAGAGAAGTTGCAGCATTAGAAGTATGAAGGCTGGATGACACTGTTTGGTGAGCTATTTTCCTTATAGTTGTCACAATATATATAAATGATCTAGTAGATAGTGTCGGAAGTTCCATGCGGCTTTTTGCAGATGATGCTGTAGTACACAGAGAAGTTGCAGCATTAGAAAATTGCAGCGAAATGCAGGAAGATCTGCAGCGGATAGGTACTTGGTGCAGGGAGTGGCAACTGGCCCTTAATATAGACAAATGTAATGTATTGCGAATACATAGAAAGAAGGATCCTTTATTGTATGATTATATGATAGCGGAACAAACACTGGTAGCAGTTATCTCCGTAAAATATCTGGGAGTATGCGTGCGGAACGATTTGAAGTGGAGTGATCATATAAAATTAATTGTTGGTAAGGCGGGTGCCAGGTTGAGATTCATTGGGAGAGTCCTTAGAAAATGTAGTCCATCAACAAAGGAGGTGGCTTACAAAACACTCATTCGGCCTATACTCGAGTATTGCTCATCAGTGTGGGATCCGTACCAGGTCGGGTTGACAGAGGAGATAGAGAAGATCCAAAGAGGAGTGGTGCGTTTCGTCACAGGGTTATTTGGTAAGCGTGATAGCGTGACGGAGATGTTTAGCAAACTCAAATGGCAGACTCTGCAAGAGAGGCGCTCTGCATCGCAGTGTAGCTTGCTGTCCAGGTTTCGAGGGTGCATTTCTGGGTGAGGTATTGAATATATTGCTTTTCCCTACTTATACCTCCCGAGGAGATCACGAATGTAAAATTAGAGATATTCGAGCGCGCACGGAGGCTTTCCGGCAGTCATTCTTCTCACGAGCCATACGCGACTGGAACAGGAAAGGGAGGTAATGACAGTGGCACGTAAAGTGCCCTCCACCACACACCGTTGGGTGGCTTGCGGAGTATAAATGTAGAAGTATTTACTTTTTTGGAGACAACCACTGATAACTGCTGATGGGTGAAACAACCACGTGGAATTCTTTCAGTTCTACATCTTCCTAAAGATATACTTCGTTAATATAATGTAAATGGATAGATGAAAAAAATCTACTCACCAAGCAGTGGCAAGGTAACACACAAAAGAATTTAACTTTTAGTAGCTTTTGGTGCCAGTGGCGGCTCCTTCTGGGAGAAGAGTTGAAGAGGAAGGAAGAGGGGTGAAGGAAAAGAACTGGAGAAGTTTACAGAAAGGGGTACAGTTCAGAAAGGTGACCCAGAATCTAGGGTCAGGGGAGACTTACTGTACGGGATGAGAAGGAAAGAGTCTTTCCTTCTCATTCTGTCCCGTAAGTCACCCCTGACCCAGGATTCTGGGTGACTTTTCTGAAGTGTGTGCCTTTCCCTAAAACTCTCCAGTCCTTTACCTTCACCTCTCTTCCTTCCCCTCCAACTCTTCTGCCAGAAGAAGGAGCCACTGGCTCCAAAAGCTTGTAAAAGTTAAATCCTTTCATGTGTATGTTCCCCTGCTGCTGCTGCTGCTTGGTGAGCAGATTTTGTATCTGTCCATTTACATAATAAAGATATACCGTACTTTGTCCCTCATGTATGCTTCACTTATCAATATGACACTAATGAATATACCCTGCCTCTGGTGTAATATACAGTTTTAAGCAGTAATTCTGTAAGGAATGATGACCACTAAAGACATTTCTATGAGTGTGTTTTAGGACTATAAAAAAATTGTTATTTGTTATGTAGTCAAACTACAGGGTGCAGCAACATTAACTTCCTAATTTCAAAACACAATAAATTCCATTTTATGAATCAGGATTTATTATATTTTTTATAATATAGGTACATGTCTAACATTTTGTTGACATAGTTTTGAAAATGATATCAGACAGGTGGTCCCCCACGTTGCCCATACCGTCAATAAGCAAATTTCTGATGTTTCTCATTACCCTTATGAGCATAGCAGTGGATATGACCGTCAATAAGCAAATTTCTGATGTTTCTCATTACCCTTATGAGCATAGCAGTGGATATGATGACAGTTTCTGCCTGGAAGTTGCAAGTCCAATTCATCAAGTTGTTAACTGTTGCTGGACCTCATTTTCTTCAAAATACCAAGGACCAACAATCCCAGCTAAGGAAATTGCACACCACATTGTAATGCTATTCTCAAGGGTTGCTGTCGGTCCAGTAGCTCATGTTTTGTTTGTTGACACATCAAATCAAGTGAAAATGGGCTTCATCACTGAAAAAACAATTGTGTCCTCAGGAACATTTTCAAGAAGTGTGTCACATGATTCCTCCAAGAACAGAAGTCGCGTTTGGAGAGTTGCTGCACAGTCGCCAACTTATACAGGTGGTAATAAAGGTGGTCACGAAGAATTTGACCCACTGAACGACCGGAAAGTCCATGGGCACAGAACTCTGTGGGGATTGCAAGATTGAAGCTCTCACTGCTACAGCATTCTTACGTGATCTGATGGGCTGAGAGACTCCAGATCTTTGTCTTGTCATACTCCTGGTTTGAGCTTACTGACCCATGTAATAATATATTTCTGGTCTGGGACATGAACCAACTGGGCTTCATTGAAGCAGTTTTGGAAGACGCACTGGGTTGTGATCACAGAGCATCAGTTCAAAAAGTAGGCCTTGACAACAACTGCGTACTCCTCACTGTACCGACACATGATGGTGGTTGACCTTGAAGAGAAAAACACTTTAAAACTGTCTTCCAAATGAGATCACTCCCATCCTGCTACAACTGCAGCAGCCTCAACGGTGCACATGACAAACAAGGAAATTATGTTGCTGCACCTGGCATGAGTGAAAGGTTTTTAAATGGCCATGATACTAGTGTTGGTAGGTATATAGAGAACAAAATTAATTAAAATGACATCTGAAGTTAATTTTATTTTGTATTACAGATGGTATGGTGTGATCAAAATGATACAGGCACGTAATGGATGTGTTTGTGTCCCCCACACAGGAGAAAGTGGGATGTTAAATGGAGCTGCAACTTATAATGTGATGACCATGTAGAACATTATGCCTTCAGCATAATATCATAGTTAATTATCAGCCATGTGTGAGCTGCCAATTCTGTCAGATACATTTTTTGACTTTTAGATATGTTTAGACAACTTAACTGCTGTCACAATTACACAATGGAACTCCTTGACATATTGCTGCAAGAGGAAAGATACCTTGCACTTGACTGGAACATTGAAAGTGTGTTATACTGCCTAAAGAACTTGATGGTTTTGTTCAAGTTTGTAATATGTTAAAATGAATGTAGTGCTAGTAAAGCAAGCTTTGTTTTTCCAAAAGATTTTCCTCTAAAAGTGAGAATACATATAAACAATGTTACACTGAAAGATTACAAGAAACTCCCCTGTAGAACCAAAGTACAATTTACTCTATGTTCCCAGGAAAAAATCTTTGCTACTTTGGAGAATTACTGCCCACATTCTCTGGGATCCCTTTGTTGAAAAAGAACCAATGCAAAATGCTATATAATCCCATTAGCCATTTTATGGAAGAGTTAAGATTGATAGTCACAACTTAAAAAATATAGAGTTTCTCCTTGTATCGAAGTACAGAGTGAAGTACTGTGTTCCAGTGCAAAGATCTTTAACAAGATGTCTGCAAGCTTAAACCAAGAAATTGGAAATTTCTTTAAATTTGAAAGAAAATTACTAACAACTCTTACTATCAAATCATCCTGCAGATTATTTGAATAGCTACATTTGAGTAAAATTAATGACCCAACTTACTAACTTAAATAGTTGTAAATAGGCCTCTAAGCTTACAGTATATGTGATAGCAGCAGCAATGCTAAGCAGGCAGAAGTAGATAAATAGCAGTTACTGAGCATAACTGTGAGAGCAGCTTTTGCTTTAAGAATTGCAATTTCTCTGGTAATTATCGTGTTCATTTATACCTTTTGTAAGCACAAATGGAATTAATTTAATGATAGTTAATTGTTAATACAGTCTACAATGGTGGTACCTGGCAGCTACTTCTCCCCCTGAATAGTAATAATTATTCCACACCTGTCAAGGTCCTCTCTTCAGAAAACAATACATAAATAAATGAATTTGTGTTGTCACATGGTCATGAGATTAAACTATTATTTTAAGTTAACCATAGGACATTGACCCCCATTGCAGTCGGAGGAAGGCAATGGCAAACCACCTCCACTAAGACCTTGCCTAGTATGGCAGTGCGAGTCTCCCACATCGTTCCCCTACGCTCTGTCACGGAGTATGGGACTTCATCATCATCATCAGGACATTGACATGCCAATACAGGATTCAGATATGGAAACAAACATTACTATTCTAAGAGTATAATAACAATAATGTATGCTATCTGATCAGTAAGTATCTGGACACTCCAGTATATTGTAGAACTGCCCACTAGGTGTCATGAAAGGCAGACATGCCAGTATAAAAGAAAGTTGGAAGTATTGTGTTGTTAGCAGAGAAGCAATAACAACAGAAAGAGTTGGTCAGGAGAGCTGAGTGACTCCAAATGTGGACTAGTAACTGTATGAGTAACAAATCCATCAGGGACATTTCAACCCATCTAAATTTCCCTGTGTTGACTGTTGGTGTTGTGAATGTAAAGTGCAAATGAGAAGTAACAACCACAGCTAAACCAAGACCAGGCAGATCTCACATAATTATGGACAGGGATTGTTGAACATTGTGGAGGGAGGTTGTAAAAAAACCACATGAACTCAGCAGAAAGAAACACTTAATGAGTTCCAAATTGCTACCAGCACATTATGGCTGTGTGTAGGGTACAATGGTCGAGAAGCTCCTCATAAGTGACGAATTTCAGTACTCTGTGCTAAAAGATGCTTGAGGTGCTGTGGAGAGTGACAACACTGGATAGTAGATGACTGGTGATTTGGAGTGATGAAATCACACTGCACACTTTAACAATGTGATGGAAGGGTGTAGATTTGGTGAATGTGTGGAGAACATTACCTAACATCATGTATAGTGCTAACAGTGAAGTATGGAGAAGATGGTGCTAAAGTGTGGGAATGTTTTTGTGTGAGTGTGGTTTCATAGTTAGGATGTGGTCCTCTTATCACACTTAATGAAATGCACAAGGGTATGAACACATTTTACAACATTGTGTGCTGTGTATAGTATAGGAACAGTTTGGAGGTGATGATTGTTTGTATCAGCATGACAGTGCAACCTGTCACAAAACATCACCTGTGAAGCAATATTTTTGGACAATAATATTCCTGAAGTGGACTGGCCTGCCCCAAGTCCTGACTTGAACCCAGTAGAAAACCAACCTTTGGGGCGAGTTAGAACATAGACTTCACTCCAGAGCCCAGCATCTGATATCAGTACCTTCTGTGCCGTTTGCCCACATATCTTCAGACACCTCATTGAAAGTGTTCCCAGCAGAGTTCTAGCTGTGATACAGGTGAAGTGTGAACAGTAGTGTGAAACTAATAGTAGTATCATTGTACAGGTCTCCCAGTGGTATTATTTGTGTTTTCTTAGAAAAACTGGACATCCTCTTATGTACACTTACTGAGAACAAATTTACCAACTATGACATTGTAATAGGTGATGATCTTAATTCGGATTTTAACATGTTGACTGATAAACGTAGTGTTAGTTACCTGAAAAACCTATTGCGACAGTTCAACCAACAGTATACTAACTATAAACCTATCAGGGAACTAGCATGTTTAGACAATATATTTGTTAACTTTAAATATGCCCAAGATCAATGTGATGTAACAGTGTTCCCTTTTTTAGACCACAAATCAGTGTATTTAATATATGCAAATAGGATCAGCTCTGTCACTCATAGTGATGCATCATCCAAATCAAAAATGGTGGCCATGAGTGAACAAAAATTGATAAGTTTAAGAAATCTCTTGCAGATACGGCATGTTTTTTCAAGAAAAATGATAGTAATATTTGTGCGCCAAAAAATGCAGCAGGTAAGATAATATTTAAACACTTTTTTAACTCATTTCTGCAAATATTCAATGACAGTATTCCCATCAGAAGATGCAAGATAACAGATAGTGGCTGTAAAAAAAGGGGCTAAAAAAAAAAATTCTTGATACACAAAAACGCTGTCCAATATGAAAGGTCATGTAATGACTCTGCTAGATATATACAAAAATACTATAAAATGTAAAAATGATTATAAAAAAGTAGTATTGAAGCATAAAAGGCACACAATGTCCAATGCATTGAGAGTGCTAACAATAAATGCAAAGCCACTTGGAATATCATAAACAGCATTGTGAAAGAACAACAAAAGGTCAAACTCAGCATCTCTTCACAAGATTTCAAAGAGTATTTTATTAAATCTGTAGAGGAATCAAGCAATTGTATTAGTAAGCCTAATGTAAGTGCAGCTGAACTATTAGAAAGAAATTATCGTGGAACAGCCTATGACAATATTCTCACTTTCTCTGAGGTTACACCAACTACTATTTTAAAAATAGTTAGGAACTTCAAGTCGTTAGATAGTGTTGACATTTATGACATGTTCATGCAGCTTGCTGAAAAAAATAATTGATTTTATTGTGTATCCATTGACCCACTGCATAAATAAATGTATATCAGGGGGCTACTTTCCAGAGGAGCTGAAACTATCTAGGGTGGTCCCTGTCTACAAAAAGGGTGACAAAGACAACCCTGCAAGCTTCAGACCAATATCAATTGTTCCAGTCTTGGCCAAAATAATGGAATGTATCATATACCATCAGTTGTCAATACACTTCGAAAAACTTTTAGTATTTAATGAATCACAATATGGATTTAGAAAAAAAATTATCAACAGTTGATGCAATAGACTCCGTAATTAAATATATATTTAGAGTGTTTGAGGAGAAAGGCTACGCTCAGGCCAGTTTTTTGTGACCTGAGTAAAGCATTTGACTGTGTAGGACACGATACACTGCAAGCGAAACTCCATTTATATAGCATCAGGGAAAACAGCTTCAAACTACTAACATCGTATCTCCAAGACCGTAGGCAAGTTGTGTGTATTGGCTCAGAAATGTCTACTGAGAAACATACTAAGATGGGAGTTCCGCAGGGCTCTGTCTTGGGACCATTTTTGTTTTTGGTTATGATAAATGACTTACCCTCCTTTATAAGTTCCAGTGCGATCCTATTTGCAGATGACACAACCTTCCTAAACTACAATTATGACCTGAATGAGCTAAAAGATTCTGTGGACAATACACTTGCCCAAGCAAAATATTGGTTTAAGTCAAATGGTTTTCTCCTGAATGAGAACAAGACACAAAAAATGTTATTTAGCCTAAGGGACAAAGGCCCTATTAATGATCCCAGCTATGTAAAGTTCTTGGGGGTATACTTAGACAATAAATTGTCCTGGGAACAACACACAAAATATACGAGGTGCATTCAAGTTCTAAGGCCACCGATTTTTTTTCTAATTAACTACTCACCCGAAATCGATGAAACTGGCGTTACTTCTCGACGTAATCGCCCTGCAGACGTACACATTTTTCACAACACTGACGCCATGATTCCATGGCAGCGGTGAAGGCTTCTTTAGGAGCCTGTTTTGACCACTGGAAAATCGCTGAGGCAATAGCAGCACAGCTGGTGAGTGCGGCCACGGAGAGTGTCTTTCATTGTTGGAAAAAGCCAAAAGTCACTAGGAGCCAGGTCAGGTGAGTAGGGAGCATGAGGAATCACTTCAAAGTTGTTATCATGAAGAAACTGTTGCATAACGTTAGCTCGATTTGCGGGTGCGTTGTCTTGGTGAAACAGCACACGCGCAGCCCTTCCTGGACGTTTTTGTTGCAGTGCAGGAAGGAATTTGTGCTACAAAACATTTTCGTAGGATGCACCTGTTACCGTAGTGCCCTTTGGAATGCAATGGGTAAGGATTACGCCCTCGCTGTCCCAGAACATGGACACCATCATTTTTCAGCACTGGTGGTTATCCGAAATTTTTTTGGTGGCGGTGAATCTGTGTGCTTCCATTGAGCTGACTGGCGCTTTGTTTCTGGATTGAAAAATGGCATCCACATCTCATCCATTGTCACAACCGACGAAAAGAAAGTCCCATTCATGCTGTCGTTGCGCGTCAACTTTGCTTGGCAACATGCCACACAGGCAGCCATGTGGTCGTCCGTCAGCATTCATGGCACCCACCTGGATGACACTTTTCGCATTTTCAGGTCGTCATGCGGGATTGTGTGCACAGAACCCACAGAAATGCCAACTCTGGAGGCGATCTGTTCAACAGTCATTCGGCGATCACCCAAAACAATTCTCTCCACTTTCTCGATCATGTCGTCAGACCGGCTTGTGCGAGCCCGAGGTTGTTTCGGTTTGTTGTCACACGATGTTCTGCCTTCATTAAACTGTCACATCCATGAACGCACTTTTGACACATCCATAACTCCATCACCACATGTCTCCTTCAACTGTCGATGAATTTCAATTGGTTTCACACCACGCAAATTCAGAAAACGAATGATTGCATGCTGTTCAAGTAAGGAAAACGTCGCCATTTTAAGTATTTAAAACAGTTCTCATTCTCGCCGCTGGCGGTAAAATTCCATCTGCCGTACGGTGCTGCCATCTCTGGGACGTATTGACAATGAACGCGGCCTCATTTTAAAACAATGCACATGTTTCTATCTCTTTCCAGTCCGGAGAAAAAAAAATCGGAGGCCTTAGAACTTGAATGCACCTCGTATTAGTATCAAACTGTCTAGAGTAATTTATTTATTAAGATGTCTTATAAAATATGTACCAGCAGCCTATGTTAAGACTTCGTATTTTGCATTCTTCCAAAGTATTGTGTCATATGGACTTATTCTGTGGGGAAACTCAAGCCATGTTAAAAATAACAATCAGAGTCATTACATGTTCCCAGCATAAAGCACACTGCAACCCCTTGTTCGCCGAACTCAAAATAATGACTGTTATAAATCTGTACATATACCAAGTGTTAATCTATACCAAAAATAACCTACATGAAGTGAAACATAGAAATAATATCCATGGTCACAACAAAAGGAAAAACAAGTCCATATATACATCATACTGTAGACTAGCAAAGACAGTCAATAGCTATGAGCTAGTGGGCCATAAACTATTTAATAAGCTTCCGCAGACAGTACAAGATCTTCCAGAGTGTGGATTTAGGATAACAATAAATAAGTGGCTTGTTGCCAACCCCTTTTATGAATTAAAAGAATTCTTTGACTGGGACATTGAATTGTAAGTCAATAATGCTTTATTATTCTGTTTATTAATGTAACGATTGTGCTGTACAAAAATTTGTCTATTGTGCAAAAATTTGTCTACTGCTGTAATGGCCTAACGACAATAAAATTATCTTATCTTATTAATGCCCGCTTATAAGTGTCTGGATACTTTTGATTAGATAGTAAATCTGTATAGATAGTAGTTTAGCTATTTTCATATTCCATGGACCCATGCTACATAGGCTTTCGCATTACTTGAACAAACCTGTGAACATTTGTGCTGTCTTTTGTATGCATTCAATATCCCCTGTTAATCATATTTATTGTAATATTGTTTGTTGTCTACAATCCCAGATCAAAAACAACTGTAAGATTCATAAATATAATATCAGAATAAGAAATGGCTCTCACTGTCCATCATTCAGTGTATATGTTGCACAGAAAGAAGTACCGTATTCTGCCAAAGTCTAGTGATACAAAAAATGTAACAGATAATAATATTAACTGCAGTTACTAACAGAAATCTTATCTGCTTGGCCATGTCTACTCCATAAAAGAATTTCTGAACCGGTAATAATATGGCATTTGGCAGAGAGACTGAACACAGTTAAGTACAAATCATTGTATAGTGAGAGGTTGCAGTTATTGATCCATGGAACATGCAAATAACTAAATGAATCGAAAATGGAACTCACAAAGTGGTTTATAAAGTGTCTGCATTTTCCCAGAAATCTGCCAATGAACTGACGTTTGCCACCTGCTTTAAACAAGCCTATGGAATATTTCGTTTTGTACCATTTCATGTTCATACAAATTGTAACCCTTTGAGTTTTAGCTGTAGGATGTTACAGTTATGCATTTTGTGAAGTGTGCAGCTTTATATTTCTGAACATTTAAATCAAGTAGACAATTTGGCACTGTGTTGAAATATTTTCAAGATATGAGTGGTGGATATCAGATAGTACTTCATTATAGATAACTACATTATCTGCAAGAAGTCTGAGGTTACTATTAACACTCTATGAGGTTATTAATATTCAACATGAATAGCAGGGGTCCCAGTACACTTCCTGGGGGCATGCCTGAAGTTTCTTTTACTTCTGTCAATTACTCTATATCCAAAACAAAATAATGCATCCTCCATACCAAGATATCATTAATCAGGTCTCAAATTTTGTTTGATATTCCATGTGATCATTCTTTTAATAATAGATGTTGATATGGTACTGAGTCAAATGCTTTTTTAGAAGTCGGGAAGTACTGCATCCACAGGTCGACTTGATTCAAGTTTTTCAGTATACCATGTGAGAAAAGCATGACTTTGGTTTTCACATTAATGATTTTTGCAGAATCCATGCTGTTTGGTATGGAGGAGATCTCATTATGTTGAGCTCAGAATATGTTTTAAGATTCTACAACAGAGTTACTTAAATTAGATTGGACTGTAGATGCAGTCACTTCTGGCACTCTCCTTGTAAACAGATTACACTATCCAGAATGAAATTTTCACTCTGCAGCGGAGTGTGCGCTGATATGAAACTTCCTGGCAGATTAAAACTGTGTGCCCGACCGAGACTCGAACTCGGGACCTTTGCCTTTCGCGGGCAAGTGCTGTACCATCTGAGCTACCGAAGCACGACTCATGTCCGGTACTCACAGCTTTACTCCTGCCAGTATCTCGTCTCCTACCTTCCAAACTTTACAGAAGCTCTCCTGCGAAACTTGCAGAACTAGCAGTCCTGAAAGAAAGGATATTGCGGAGCCATGGCTTAGCCACAGCCTGGGGGATGTTTCCAGAATGAAATTTTCACTCTGCAGTGGAGTATGCGCTGATATGAAACTTCCTGGTAGATTAAAACTGTGTGCCCGACCGAGACTCGAACTCGGGACCTTTGCCTTTCGCGGGCAAGTGCTCTACCATCTGAGCTACCGAAGCACGACTCACGTCCGGTACTCACAGCTTTACTTCTGCCAGTATCTCATCTCCTACCTTCCATTCTGGAAACAACCCCCAGGCTGTGGCTAAGCCATGTCTCCGCAATATCGTCGTCGTAACTGCCGCCTGCTTCACGTCTGCTGTGCAGCGAGCTACCTTAATTTAAGTATTAACTGTATTTTTCTTACTTGTCACTTCTTCTTCCGTGTGTATTTGCTTTTAGGAAGCTTTATTTTTCGAGTGCTCTTAATAGTGTTCCATAGATTTCGTGTTTGTTTTGAATACAGTAAGAGAGAGTCCCTGTAGTCAACCATAGTGCCAGTAGTGCTAGTTTGTTTTCAATACAGTCCAGAGACAGGTAGTGCTATTTTCATTGTTTTCTACAAGAAGTGGCTAGCAACCACAGTTTAGTGAATAAGCAGCCGCCTTTAGGGAATTAGCAGTCTAGTTAAAGGTTGATTAACTCTCTTCAGTAAATTGTTTCCTTAGGATGGATAGGATGTGTGACTGCTGTGTACGGACGCAGGAGGAGCTGGCCATTGTTCGCGAACAGCTGAGCGTGTTGATGGCCGCGGTCAGCCGTCTTCAGGCTGCTGCCTCGGAGTGTAGCGGCAGTGGGGAGTCTGGTGCGTCGCAAGGTACACCCCAGGTGTTACATGCTTCACCCACTGTCCCTGCTGTCGAGACATCTTCGCGGGTACCGGGCGCGGTTGGGCCACCCTCTCCCCAAGGGGAGTGGCGGGTTCAGCGGTGTTCGCAGCGCACGAGGCGGAAGGTCAATGTGGAGGCTGGCCGTGTGGCATCGCCCGCTCTGCCTGTGAGGGGACATGTGGCTGCTCCTTCAGCAAGGTCCGAGCAGGCACACGGGGGGAGGGGTTTATTAGTTATTGGGAGCTCCAACGTTAGGCGGGTGATGGAGCCCCTTAGGGAAATAGCGAGAAGGTCGGGGAAGAAGGCCAGTGTTCACTCTGTCTGCTTGCCGGGGGGTCTCATCCGAGATGTGGAGGAGGCCCTACCGGCGGCGATAGAGAGCACTGGGTGCACCCGACTGCAAATTGTTGCTCATGTCGGCACCAATGACTCCTGCCGTCTGGGTTCAGAGGTCATCCTCAGTTCGTACAGGCGGTTGGCGGAATTGGTGAAGGCGGAAAGCCTCGCTCGCAGGGTGGAATCAGAGCTAACTATTTGTAGTATCGTTCCCAGAACCGATCGCGGTCCTCTGGTTTGGAGCCGAGTGGAAGGCTTAAACCAGAGGCTCAGACGATTCTGCGGAGATCTGGGGTGCAAATTTCTCGACCTCCGCTATCGGGTGGAGAAATGTAGGGTCCCCCTGAATAGGTCAGGCGTGCACTACACGCCGGAAGCGGCTACAAGGGTAGCGGAGTACGTGTGGAGTGCACATGGGGGTTTTTTAGGTTAGAGAATCCCCTCCCTAGGCCCGACAAGACGCCTCCTGAGACGCGGCAAGATAGGAGTAGGCAAAATGCAACAGGGAATAACAATATTAATGTGCTGATAGTAAACTGCAGGAGCGTCTATAGAAAGGTCCCAGAACTGCTCTCATTAATAAACGATCACAACGCCCATATAGTACTAGGGACAGAAAGTTGGCTGAAACCAGACGTAAACAGTAACGAAATCCTAAACTCAGATTGGAATGTATACCGCAGAGACAGGCTGAACAGTGAAGGGGGAGGCGTGTTTATAACGGTAAGAAGTGCAATAGTATCGAAGGAAATTGACGGAGATCCGAAATGTGAAATGATTTGGGTGAAGGTCGCGGTTAAAGCAGGCTCAGACATGGTAATTGGATGTCTCTATAGGCCCCCTGGCTCAGCAGCTGTTGTGGCTGAGCACCTGAAGGATAATTTGGAAAATATTTCGAGTAGATTTCCCCACCATGTTATAGTTCTGGGTGGAGATTTTAATTTGCCGGATATAGACTGGGAGACTCAGACGTTCATAACGGGTGGCAGGGACAAAGAATCCAGTGAAATTTTTTTAAGTGCTTTATCTGAAAACTACCTTGAGCAGTTAAACAGAGAACCGACTCGTGGCGATAACATATTAGACCTTCTGGTGACAAACAGACCCGAACTATTTGAAAAAGTTAATGCAGAACAGGGAATCAGTGATCAAAAGCGGTTACGGCATCGATGATTTCAGCCGTAAATAGGAATATTAAAAAGGGTAGGAAGATTTTTCTGTTTAGAAAAAGTGACAAAAAGCAGATTTCAGAGTACCTGTTGGCTCAACACAAAAGTTTTGTCTCAAGTACTGATAGTGTTGAGGATCAGTGGACAAAGTTCAAAACCATCGTACAATATGCGTTAGATGAGTATGTGCCAAGCAAGATCGTAAGAGATGGAAAAGAGCCACCGTGGTTCAACACCCGAGTTAGAAAACTGCTGCGAAAGCAAAGGGAACTTCACAGCAAACATAAACATAGCCAAAGCCTTGCAGACAAACAAAAATTACGCGAAGCGAAATGTAGTGTGAAGAGAGCTATGCGAGAGGCGTTCAATGAATTCGAAAGTAAAGTTCTATGTACTGACTTGGCAGAAAATCCTAAGAAATTTTGGTCTTATGTCAAAGCGGTAGGTGGATCAAAACAAAATGTCCAGACACTCTGTGACCAAAATGGTACTGAAACAGAGGATGACAGACTAAAGGCCGAAATACTAAATGTCTTTTTCCAAAGTTGTTTCACAGAGGAAGATTGCACTGTAGTTCCTTCTCTAGATTGTCGCACAGATGACAAAATGGTAGATATCGAAATAGACGACAGAGGGATAGAGAAACAATTAAAATCGCTCAAAAGAGGAAAGGCCTCTGGACCTGATGGGATACCAGTTCAATTTTTCACAGAGTACGCGAAGGAACTTGCCCCCCTTCTTGCAGCGGTGTACCGTAGGTCTCTAGAAGAGCGTAGCGTTCCAAAGGATTGGAAAAGGGCACAGGTCATCCCCGTTTTCAAGAAGGGACGTCGAACAGATGTGCAGAACTATAGACCTATATCTCTAACGTCGATCAGTTGTAGAATTTTGGAACACGTATTGTGTTCGAGTATAATGACTTTTCTGGAGACTAGAAATCTACTCTGTAGGAATCAGCATGGGTTTCGAAAAAGACGGTCATGTGAAACCCAGCTCGCGCTATTCGTCCACGAGACTCAGAGGGCCATAGACACGGGTTCACAGGTAGATGCCGTGTTTCTTGACTTCCGCAAGGCGTTCGATACAGTTCCCCACAGTCGTTTATTGAACAAAGTAAGAGCGTATGGACTATCAGACCAATTGTGTGATTGGATTGAGGAGTTCCTAGATAACAGGACGCAGCATGTTATTCTCAATGGAGAGAAGTCTTCCGAAGTAAGAGTAATTTCAGGTGTGCCGCAAGGGAGTGTCATAGGACCGTTGCTATTCACAATATACATAAATGACCTGGTGGATGACATCGGAAGTTCACTGAGGCTTTTTGCAGATGATGCTGTGGTGTATCGAGAGGTTGTAACAATGGAAAATTGTACTGAAATGCAGGAGGATCTGCAGCGAATTGACGCATGGTGCAGGGAATGGCAACTGAATCTCAATGTAGACAAGTGTAATGTGCTGCGAATACACAGAAAGATAGATCCTTTATCATTTAGCTACAAAATAGCAGGTCAGCAACTGGAAGCAGTTAATACCATAAATTATCTGGGAGTACGCATTAGGAGTGATTTAAAATGGAATGATCATATAATGTTGATTGTCGGTAAAGCAGATGCCAGACTGAGATTCATTGGAAGAATCCTAAGGAAATGCAATCCGAAAACAAAGGAAGTAGGTTACAGTACGCTTGTTCGCCCACTGCTTGAATACTGCTCAGCAGTGTGGGATCCGTACCAGATAGGGTTGATAGAACAGATAGAGAAGATCCAACGGAGAGCAGCGCGCTTCGTTACAGGATCATTTAGTAATCGCGAAAGCGTTACGGAGATGATAGATAAACTCCAGTGGAAGACTATGCAGGAGAGACGCTCAGTAGCTCGGTACGGGCTTTTGTCAAAGTTTCGAGAACATACCTTCACCGAAGAGTCAAGCAGTATATTGCTCCCTCCTACGTATATCTCGCGAAGAGACCATGAGGATAAAATCAGAGAGATTAGAGCCCACACAGAGGCATACCGTCAATCCTTCTTTCCACGAACAATACGAGACTGGAATAGAAGGGAGAACCGATAGAGGTACTGAAGGTACCCTCCGCCACACACCGTCAGGTGGCTTGCAGAGTATGGATGTAGATGTAGATGTAGATCCTTTCTTTCAGGAGTGCTAGTTCTGCAAATTTCGCAGGAGAGCTTCTGTTAAGTTTGGAAGGTAGGAGACGAGATACTGGCAGAAGTAAAGCTGTGAGTACCGGACGTGAGTCGTGCTTCGGTAGCTCAGATGGTAGAGCACTTGCCCGCGAAAGGCAAAGGTTCCGAGTTCGAGTCTCGGTCGGGCACACAGTTTTAATCTGCCAGGAAGTTTCAGATGACACGTACTTTCGCCCAACCACTAGGCAATGTTCTTTGTTTAAAGGATATGCAGTATTTTGTGCTTTAAATGGGAGTTAGTTCAGCTGCAAGTTCTATATAGAATCCGACAGACGTTCCTTTTAACCTTGGAGCCTCATTCAACTTTTTCTAATTTCATCAGTTTCCCAATGCCACTGCCACTGATATCTTTATCACTTAAGTTAGTAGTGATGTGGGAATTAAACCGTGGACTACTCATGTCTCTTCTTTCGTAAAGAAAAATTTGAAAATGGTGCTGAATATGTCTGCTTCTGATCCGCTACCCTCTATCTAGTTCTTCTGTCATCTATGAGAGCCTGGACACATAACTTTATTGTGACTAGCAGCCGTTGAATATGACCAAAATTTCTTTGGATTTTGTGAGAGACCTTTTGATAATGTTCTGTTACAGTCGTCACTGAAGGTGTCATGCATTTTCTTTTGACAGCCAAATGCTGTTAATACAGCATCTCTCTATCTGTAAACATATATTTTGCTTTACACCTGTCATGCAGTAAGTTTATGTAGAGATTCCTTTACAGTTACCGTATACCTAGGAGGGTCCCTAAAATCATGAAATGTTTTAATAAGCACATATCTATCCATTGCGTGATCACTATTCAGATTCCTCTTCACTTGAGGCACAGTTTCTCTATGTGCTCTGCACGGAGCTAAATGTTTTGAGTTCCTCTTAGAGATGTGACATAACTGCCTTGTCTCCCTTACTGAACATGTAAATATTTCTATTTTATTTTAGTGGTGGATTTGAGTTTCTTGTCTAGTGTGACAAATTAACTACATCCAATTCTCATTAGCCTATCCTTTTGATATACACTTAGATTTTTCCCATAACCCCCATTGCTGTCAATTTTCTGGTTCAGCGAGCTTTCTGCAACTGACTGATATCGTGTGAGCTCCAGTGCTTTTTAACAGTACTTCAAATCTTGTTGGCACCTTATTGTGAATGTTTCAACAATCATCACTAGGATGTTAATCATCTCATTTGTGTGTGGCGGAAGGGGTTACACTAACACTCTGAAGTCTTCTGCAGTACTGTTATCTGGATTACATTGATAGTCACCTAACCTAAACAGAATCCATTTGTATGGGTGCACTCCACACACAGTTGGTTTTCTAAGCCTCTAATGTGTAATGCACCCCTGAATAATGACAGTGTAGGAAGACCTCCCAGTTTTCAGCCAAATCCAAGAAGTCGCAGCCTAGCTTGTCACAGAACCTTGTCCGTCCAGTTGGTTTAGGACAGAGTGGCCACAATCAATTCTGGAGACATTACTATTCTCAGAGAGTGCAGTCCTACAAATATTTCAGCTCTTCTGAAATTCCGTATCCTGAGGCCCACAACAAAAGTCATCCTTGATGGATTTATTGAAGATCTGCCTTCCTTTACCAGATCCCTACAACAGGAACACTCATGTTTCATGCTAAATTGATGTTATTTTGGATGGAGAGTCATCATCAGATCTAGAAGTAACTTCAGATGTGCCCCAGGGAAATGTACTGGGATCCTTGTTCATGTTGTGTATTAATGATCTTGCAGACAATATTAATAGTAAAATCAGGTTTTTTCAGATAATATAGTTAGAGATTGGTAATTTTCTCTAAATGTTCATAAATGTAAAATTTTGCACTTCACAAAAAAAGAACGTAGTATCTTATGACTATATCAATAAGTCTCTATTAGAGCCAGCCAACTCATACAAATACCTCGGTGTATCACTTTATGGGGATATGAAATGGAATGACTGCATAGGTACAGTTGTATGTAAAGCAGGTGGTACATGTCAGTTTATTGGTAGAGCACGGGAAGTCCAATCAGTCTACAAAGGAGACTGCTCACAAATCACTCGTATGACTGGTTCTAGAATGTTGCTCAAGTGTATGGGACCAATATCAGGAGATATTGAACGTATATAGAGAATGGGAGGACAAATGGTCACAGGTTTGCTTAATCCATGGGAAAGTCTCACAGAAATACTGAAGAAATTGAATTCGAAGACTCTTGAAGATAGCTGTAAACTATACCGAGAAAGTGTATTAACAAAGTTTCAAGAACCGGCTTTAAATGATGACTCTGGGAATATACCACAACCCCATATGTATCACTCACACAGAGATCCTGAGGATAAGATTAGAATAATTACTGTGCACACAGTGGCATTCAAACAGCCATTCTTCCTGCACTCTATATGTGAATGTAACAAGAAGAAGCCCTAATAACTGGTACAATGGGACGTACCCTCTACCATGCACCTCAGGGAGGCTTGCTAATTACAGATGAAGATGTAGATTGATCTTTTATTTTTTATTTCATTTAACAGTAAAGAACAGACATTGGAGAGGAAGTGGTGTTAAGTGACTGCAAAGAATTCAATTGTCGCAACCAGCAGGCAGCAGATGTAATGGTTACCACAATCACCAAAAGCTGAGAAGCATTGAAACATCACTGGGAGTCAGCAAAATGACTTGTTTGCGCTTGGTGGGAACATGTATATTCACACAATTTTTCGGTTGTTAATAAAGAAGGAGTCAAATGTATAAATGCAACGTAAAGGAAGTCAAGATTAAACAATATTCTGTATTAGGAATGGTTTCTTGAACTAAAGTAAGGTGCCACTACACCTGCAGTTCACAGCACATATAATGTTGTATCATGTTTGCCCTGAAATGAAATGTGTCAAAGAGTATTTTGAGTGCTCAACTTGTTGTAACTGTGCTTAATGGCGTCCCCAAATTTATCTGTGAGAGAAATCTGCCACAATCCATTCACCTAGTCCCATTCAATGGAAAATATATGTAGTACATAGATTTGTTACATTATGCAAGAATCTTTTAAGGTGTATGTGGCTAGGATGAAAAGCAAACTGAGATTAGAGTTGGTTCGTGGGATTTTTTCGTTGAGTAGAATTCTTGGTGCAAACCGCTGTAGTACATATTTTCATGTATGACTGGTATGTATCATGAATATGTAGTCCAGTGAAACTGTCAGAAAAAAAGCCTGTACCTTGCAAAAGGTGGGGTAGAAGATTTTATTTTTTTAACTCGTTCATATTGTTGGAAGGGTTAGAAAACCAAGTTTTGCCAACAAAATTTCTCTTGGGAAAACTTTCTGCAGTCAAAAAACTTCGAAAATTGTGGACTTTTTTCAGTTTTTTCAAAATATCTCAGTTTCATTTACTCCTATCACTTTGACGTCTATTTTCTTTTTTATAGAGCACAAAATTCTCTACAAATTTGATTCTTACTATTTTTCTCTACTCCCAGTATCTAAGGCACTACAGCGCATCATAAAATACCAATTTTCCAAATTTCGAGCAAAGTGGCAAATTACCTAATTTTTGAACACTCTTATTCCAGTTTCTATTTGTGTAGTATAAACATATTACTCATCATGTTATTCATTGGAATTTACCATCTTACTCTGCTGCCAGGCCAGGACAAACAGCATCATATTCAGTAACTATGAACACATTCACATTGGATTGCATGAAGTTTATTTGTGTTACAATATGTAATACAATTGCATGCAGGTGCCGTACATTTTCTACAGTTGATTGATGTTAATGATCAGTTATAAGAAAAAGAATGTAGGAATTGTTCTTTAGTGGACAAAAGCATATTTATTCCATGGTGGGCGGAATGCGATTATCTCTGGTGATTGTTCACAGCGCGCTGACAGCTATTGGCACACAACAATAAGGGTCCTACAGTTTGGAGTCGCTTCCATTCAGTATATGTTGTGGTGCTGAAAATGAGTATGTCTGACATGAATTTGTGTTTCATTTGCGAAAAAACTGTGGTGAGTGGTGGACGCAATGTGAAAAAGAAAGGACTGAGCAGACTTATCGATTGTAGTGCTAAACGCAGGGAGTCTGCTCACACCCGTTTTTTGAAAATGCTCATTGAAGTGATGGTGCATGAAGCATGCTACAAGAAGTACATTAATGAGAGAATGATAGCAGGTAGCCTTCGACATCCTCAGAAACCAACAGGCATGCTACATCAGTCGCAGGAAAAAGGTCAGTTCAGTTTCAAAGAGAAATGCTTCTTATGTGCAAAAGGGAATTCTGATGACTTTTTAACCAAGCAGTCAAGATTGCCATATGCCAAACGAAATTTTATTTACAAAGTAATGAAATTGGAAGTGCAATCGACAGTATTAGAACAGGCTAAACGACGTGGTGATGAATTTGGCCAACAAGTGATAGAGCGGATTCAAAATGTAAATGATTTGGTTGCTGCAGATGGGTGGTACCACAGATTTTGCTACAGAAAGTTCTTTCACCGTGTTTCAGCTACTGGACAGAAACAAGGTTACCAATCTGCAACACAAGTAGATGAAGGCATGGAAGCTATATTTGCCTACCTGGAAACCAATACGGAAGAATGTTAGTTTTCTATGGACGATCTGTTAGAGCAAATACCCACATCACCTCGTCCTGATATTCGAACTGTCAAGGCTCGTCTTTTCCAGAAATATGGTGACGATGTGGTGATAGCTGAAACAGCTTCAAAGCCAGCAGTCGTATGTTTCAAGAATGTTGGGCACCAACTACTTAGTGAAAATTGGTATATCAAAAGAAATTCAGATCCTCAGCAAGAAAGACTACAAATTGTCAAAGCTGCTGAAAATATCATATTAGACGATATAAGATCAGTAGTGTACAATGTAAAACAGTACCCTCCCTCTGATAATTTTTTGTGTGATATAGAGTCTGTCATACCAGAATCTGTAAGATTGCTCTTTGAAACTATAATTTGGAAACACAATCGGTCTACCAGAAAATGGGGGAAAATATGTGTTTCTCTAACTCATGCACATGTTGCCAGGCCACGCTCATTTATTTCATCACTTTTGACTGCTACTAGTGCATACTTGTACCGGAAGTTTGGCTCAAAACATCTCATCCAGGTTTTGTCTTCCCTTGGCTTTGCAGCATCTTATACGGAAGCTGCCCTATTGGAAGTGTTTTCAGTCCTTCAGCTTGACAACGAAAGACAACGAAGTGACGCATTTTACCAATTTGTATTTGATAATGCAGATTTCAATGTAAACACCCTAGATGGAACTGGGAGGTATAATGTGTGTTACTCCTCATGATGCATTGCTTCCTCAGAAAAATATTAAAAAGTTGAATCATCGTCCCTCAGCTCAACTTGCTAGTGAAGCCGGAAAAAATGACATACAGACATTCCACATAACACAAGTTGGAGAGCTGAAGGCTATACAAATTGAATATTTGGACATAATTGCTCCTGCAAAAGGTGAGATCGTCATCTCAGTAGTGGAAATTACATGGTTATATTGTAAATGGTCTCAGAATGCAGTTGTTTCAGGATGGAATGGTTACATGGAACACTTGATGGCAGGCAAAGAATATGAACGTTCTAAAATAAAGTGTCTTCCATTTCTTAATTCATCACCAACCCATTATGGCACCATATATAGTGCTCTGATGATAGCTAGAGATGCATGTAAAAGACATAATCAGACTACATGCTTTGTCACATTTGATCAGCCTCTGTATTGGAAGGCAAGGAATATTGTGGAGACTGACCTTCCTGAATGTAGAGACTGACCTTCCTGAATTTCATAATGTGGAGGTCCGACTTGGAAGTTTCCATTTCCTTATGTCGTTCATGAGATGTATCGGTATGATCAAGGGTGGAACAGGATTAAATGACTTATTTGGTATAATATTCACTGAAAACAGTGTTGAAAAGATTTTGTCAGGACATGCATATTCCAGGGCTGTGCGAGCGCATTTATTGTGTCACCTTGCTTTGGCCTGTCAAGTGTGGTATCACATTGAGCTAACAGAAGATGAACGTGGGAAATTAAATGACTTGTCTTCTCCTTGTGGTGAGTCAGAACTGTCAGTTGGCCAGGATACCAGTGTTCTCAGGGAACAAGTCATAAAAAAATTTGTAACTGCCCTGAAAATGATTGAAAGTAAGGGACCCACAGCAAAATTATGGGTTCAGTACTACAAGATGGTCACTCTCATGAAACAATTTATTGAAGCGGGTCGATCAGGCAATTGGAAACTTCATCTTGAAAGTGTGTGAAAAATGCTTCCCTACTTCCATTCAGCTGGACATTTTAGGTACGCTAAAAGTGGCCACCTCTACTTACAGGATATGTTGAGACTCGAGGAAAAAATGGATTTATCAGAATATGAGAAGTTCACAATGAAAGGACATTTTACAATCCAGCGATCAGAAAAGTTTTGGTCAGGGGTTCCTTCTGACATGACTATAGAACAAACATTGATGAGAACCATAAAGAGTTCTGGAGGACTTACTTCTGGCTGAGGAATTACGGATAGTGTATTGGACATTTGGTATGATTCACATGCAGAACACTTGTGAAGAAATTGAGTCGTATTGCGAAGTGAGCGCAGTAACATCAGAACAGCATGTAGATGCAAGAAGTTGTCGCATCGAACAAGATGGCATAGACTTGCGTAAGCTGCGTGATTGGTTTTCAGTGCACCCTTCCTTCCCTGAAAGAGATTTTATAATGTCTATCAGCAGTGGTGTTGTTGGAACAGAGGACATTAATTGTCATATGTGTCACAAAGAGGGGGGAAAAGGCACGAAAAGAATAGTTGGTGACAATTTCCACGATGTAAAGTTCCGTAGAAAAGATAAAGTTGTGACTCTCCTTTCTGCGTTCAATTCTGTAAAAGCTGGGAGCACTAAAATTACTCCTGTTGATCCTTTAACTCTTTTCAAAAGGATTTGTTTAATGAAACAAAGTGAAGAAGAGTTAAAAGCCTTTCTGAAATATGAACATGCTCCTTACCCAATGTCCCTATTCTCAGAAAAAGGCATACGAAAAGGAACAAAATCTTCATTCTACAATGCCTTCGTTCCAGTGGAAGATGTGAAGTCAGGTGGACCGAGTAAATGTTTTGTCATTGATGGAGGGTACCCTATCCACAAAGTGACTTGGACTCGAAATGTTTGCTTCAAGTCAATAGCTGAAAGTTATGTTTCTTACCTGCAACATCATTTTGGATCTCAATTTGCTATTGATTTGATGGGTATCCATGTGAGGGAGACAAATGCAGCACAAAGAGTGCTGAGAGGATTCGTAGGTCCAAAAAACATTCTTCGGTTAACATTGTGGTTGAATCAGAGATGGTGAACCAAGTCCCTCAGGACAAGTTCTTGTACAACGAACGAAACAAGATGTGTTTAATCACACTTCTTAAAAAGGAATTTCTGGAGTGTAGCATTGAAGTGTACCAGGCACAAGAAGATGCTGACATTATGATTGTAACGTCTGCCATTTCAAGAACCAAAGATTTTGGAAGTGTTGTCATTGTAGGAGAAGATGTTGACCTGCTTGTGCTCATGACCGGTTTGGGGCAAGGCATTGAAAACTTAATTTTCTTAAAGCCAGGAAGAGGAAATACAGAAGACAAGTGATTTTCCACTGCATCTTACAAGTTTGACAGTGAATATATTCTGTTCACTCACGCCTTTAGCGGCTGTGATACAACATCCACTTTTTTTGGTCAAAGAAAAATTAAGTGCTGCAATATTGTTGCGAAAAATAAACACCTAACCTCAGCACTTTGCACGTTCAATAAACCACATGCTACCCATGAAGAAATAATAACAGTAGGAGAACAGGTTACTATTGCATTGTATAGTGGAGGTGTCAGCAGTTCCCACACACTAGACCATTTGCAGTACCAGCTATTCGCCAAGTCTGCCACAAAAAGCAAACTGAATCTTGCATGGTTGCACAACATCATTCGTTGCGGACTTACCAACAAGTCCAAAGTTAGATGGCAAACTGAAAACCTCCTGAGAAATGGGGCTGGAATCTCAGTGACCACGGTGCAATACCCATTATAATGAGCCAAGATCCAGCGCCTGAAGCACTTCTTCACATTGTTTCATGCTCCTGCAAGCTGAACTGTGGCAGAGCGTGCTCCTGCAGAAAAGCGGGTTTGAAATGTTCTTCAATTTGCAAGAAATGTATTGGTGTCAACTGTGAAAACATGCCAAAATTTTTATATGAAGACAGTGAAGAAGATGTTATGGAGGATGTTGAGGAAACCGCTGACGAAATCAACGAACTTTCTGAGGCTGACTTGCTGTTTAAAGAAGAGGTCAATCTGCGATCACCTCTATGTATAGACCCTGAATCCGTAACGCAAGGTATTTCTGGTGATACTGAGGCACCTGTATTTATACTACACAAACAGAAACTGAAAAAATAGTTTTTTGACTGCAGAAAGTTTTCCCAAGCAAAATTTTGTTGGCAAAACTTGGTTTTCTAAACTTTCCAACCATATGAACGAGTTGAAAAAATAAACTCTTCTATCCCACCTTTTGCAAGGTATATCGGCTATTTGACTGGACAAATGGCTCTTAGTAGTATAGCTAACTGTATAGGAACTATATCAGTATCTGTCAGCAGGGATGGGGTCTTGCAGCCTCTTTGGTACCTACACAACTGACCAGAATTATCCCAAAGTGAACACTGAATCCTGTCTCAGTCTTTATCTCTAGCTACATATAATCCTTTTCCACTCACACCTAACTATTCACAGATGTCATTCCAGAAATTTCTGCCACCACTTTATACTCCAGTGAGAACCCCTGAAGAAAATAATGAAGGAGAAGAAGAAGATAAATGACTCACTTTCCTTCCGTACGTGGGTCCGCTCTCGGCCAAAATTGCACGACTTCTGGGAAAATACAAGATCAAAACCATTCTCCAACCACCACCAAAGACGAGGGAGCTCCTAGGTTCTGCCAAAGACGCGCTGAACCTTAACACACCAGGAGTATACAGTATATCATGCAAATGCAGAAAGCAATACATTGGGCAAACACAGCACTGCATATCTAAATGTTGCAAAGAACATATCAGATGTGTGTGACTAGGCCACACAGAAAAATCAGCCATAGCAGAACACAGCATCAATGAAAAACACACCTTCAACTTCGAAAACACGAAGGTACTGTGTCGAGCATCTGGCTTTTGGGAAAGCATTATCAAAGAATCCATAGAAATAAGGATTCACGAGAATCTGGTCAACAGAGATGAGGGATACCAACTCAGGGCAGCATGGAACCCTGCGATAGCGGCAATCCGTCGGGAGCGCGCCCGTCAATGTCCTCCGCCGCGGACGCAGACCAAATGCTTACACCGAGAACCGAACGCAGCCGCCGGGGCGCCCGCCATCCCCACCACCACGCGCACGCCACTGGTCCACCGCAGCCACCTGAGGTCTAGTAGAGGGGGGTGACCGCGCATATAAATAGCCCGCTCTCCGCAAATCTCGACACTTCGCCAGAAGATGGGTAGTATGACACTTCCCGAAACATCGCGAGATATCAATGCTACCACCCGGCTGAAGACCCGAGAAATCTTCATCAATAGTTTACGCCGGGAAAGCCTACAGTCACATATAAAGAAGATTATTGTTTAATGTTCCTTCACTGACAAGGTAATTGGAGATGGAACGCTAACTTAGTCTCTACACGGATGGATAAGGTAGTCTTAAGGGGAATAGGACTCACAAATTTTAAAAAAAAAATTCGATTTTTCAAAAATATGCCTATTTTGTAGCACACATCTTTCTGAATAGTTTGATGCATGTGTTGTTGTTGTTGTTTTTGTGGTCTTCAGTCCTGAGACTGGTTTGATGCAGCTCTCGTTTGATGCATAAAACATATATATTTGAGAGATTATAAGACACATTATTTGGTCTTAAGTGTACCAAGATGCAGTGCCACACCCCTTTGCACAGCATTCTTCTCTCATTCGTAAGTGAAGAATATCTTCGCAGGAACTCCATGACAGCTGCTGTAATGGAAGCCATCAAACTTGTATTCGAGGACCTTGCAAATGAAACATAGTGAAGAATTGTCTCCATGGCGGTACCCAAAACCCAGAAGAAAGTTTTAACCAATGTGTATGGGAAAGATTGCCAAAAGCCTTTTTTGCGGAAAGAAATGCACTTGCTATTGGTGTTTATGAGGCAGTTTCATGTTTTAATGATGGTATGCAAAGCAGGAAATATGTTTTAGAGAAAACGGGAATTTAGCCTGGAGGGAACTGCATCAAAGCTTTGTATGCGGTAAACAAAGAGCGTGTAGTGAAAGCAGACAAATTATTTTTGGAGGTTATAAAATCAGGAAGAGCGCATAATAGGAAAGTGAAATGGAAGAAAATTGATTTAGGAAATGAAAAAGAGCCTGCTTATTGTGCTGGACAGTTCTAAAAGAATGCCAAATACAAGCAGAAACTTTAATGGCCATTTTCTGCAAAACACAAATTTGTTACCTAGGTACATGTAACATCCAAAATAAATATCCTATTACTTTCAAACATGCTATGCTCATTAAACACAAACTCCTAAATGCAAAACTGTAGAATTTTCAAATATATTAAAAACTGTGGTAAAAACTGAGATAATTAACTATTAAATTTGAGGTTTTTCTAAACATGAAGTTTAAAATGTAACAGCTCATTCATTTTATCATAAACAAAATAAATCCTAGACTTCCATACACTTGTAAGTATGGTTTGTACACTGTGCAAAATTCATCAAAGAATCTCTCTTACTTATGAAGAAAAGTGTACCTATAGCAACAAAGGCCTCACCCCCCCCCCCCCCCCCTCCCCCGTCCCTTTTCCATGAATCGTGGACCTTGCTGTTGGTGGGGAGGCTTGCGTCCCTCAGCAATACAGATAGCCATACAACAGGTGCAACCACAACAGAGGGGTATCTGTATCCTGAAGAGGAGCAGCAGCCTTTTGAGTAGTTGCAGGGCAACAGTCTGGATGATTGACTGATCTGGCCTTGTAACATTAACCAAAATGGCCTTTCTGTGATGGTACTGAAAACGGCTGAAAGCAAGGGGAAACTACAGCCATAATTTTTCCCAAGGGCATTCAGCTTTACTCTATGGTTAAATAGTGATGGCCCTCTTGGGTAACATATTCTGGAGGTAAAATAGTCACCCATTTGGATTTCTGGGTGGGGACTACTCAGGAGGACATCGTTATCAGGAGAAAGAAAAATGGTGTTCTATGGATCGGAGCATGGAATGTCAGATCCCTTAATCAGGCAGGTAGGTTAGAAAATTTAAAAAGGGAAATGGATAGGTTAAAGCTAGATACAGTGGGAATTAGTGAAGTTCGGTGGCAAGAGGAACAAGACCTTTTGTCATATGAATACAGGGTCATAAATACAAAATCAAATACGGGTAATGCAGGAGCAACTTTAATAATGAATTAAAAAAATAGGCTACAAACAGCATAGTGAATGCATTATTGTAGCCAAGATAGATATGAATTCCCCACCTACCACAGTAGTACAAGTTTATATGCCAACTAGTTTTGTAGATCACAAAGAGATTGAAGAAATGTATAATGAGATAAAAGAAATTATTCAGATACTGAAGGGAGATGAAAATTTAATAGTCATGGGGGACTGGAATTTGATAGTAGGAAAAGGAAGAGAAGGAAAAGTAGTGGGTGAATATGGAATGGGGGTAAGGAATGAAAGAGGAAGCCGCCTGGTAGAATTTTGCACAGAGCATAACTTAATCATAGCTAACACTTGGTTTAAGAATCATAAAAGAAGGTTATACACATGGAAGAAGCCTGGGGACACTGGAAGGTTTCATATAGATTGCATAATGGTAAGACAGGGATTTAGGAACCAGGTTTTAAATTGTAAGACATTTCCAGGGGCAGATGTGGACTCTGACCACTACCTGTTTGTCATGAGCTGTAGATTAAAACTGAAGAAGCTGCACAAAGGTGGGAATTTAAGGAGATGGGTCCAGGATAAACTGAAAGAACCAATGGTTGTAGAGAGTTTCAGAGAGAGCGTTAGGAACAATTGACAAATATGGGGAAAGAAAATACTGTAGAAGAAGAATGGGTAGCTCTGAGAGATGAAATAGTGAAGGCAGCAGAGGATCAAGTAGGTAAAAAGACAAAAGCTAGCAGAAATCCATGGGTGACAGAAGAGATATTGAATTTAATTGATGAAAGGAGAAAATACAATAAATGAAACAGGCAAAAAGGAGAACAAACGTCTAAAAAATGAGATCGACAGTAAGTGCAAAATGGCTAAGCAGGGATGACTAAGAGGACAAATGTAGAGTCATATATCACTAGGGGTAAGATAGATAATGCCTACAGGAAAACTAATGAAACCTTTGGAGAAAAGAGAACCACTCGTATGAATATCAAGAGCTCAGATGGAATACCAGTTCTAAGCAAAGAAGGGAAATCAGAAAGGTGGAAGGAGTATATAGAGGGTTTATGCGAGGGCAATGTACTTGAGGGCAATATTATGGAAATGGAAGGGGATGTAGATGAAGTTGAAATGGGAGATATGATATTGCATGAAGAGTTTGACAGACTGCTGAAAGACCTAAGTCGAAACAAGGCCCCGGGAGTAGACAACATTCCACTAGAGCTTCTGATAGCCTTGGGAAAACCAGCCATGACAAAACTCTTCCATCTGGTGAGGAAGATGTATGAGACAGGTGAAACACCTTCAGACTTCAAGAAGATACGATACTTCGTGAAGAGTGTGACAGAGCACTGAAAGACCTAAGTCGAAACAAGACCCCAGGAGTAGACAACATTCCATCAGAACTACTGACAGCCGTGGGAGAGCCAGTCCTGACAAAACTTTACCATCTGGTGAGCAAGATGTATGAGACATGCGAAATATCCTCAGACTTCAAGAAGAATATAATAATTCCAATCCCAAAGAAAGCAGGTGTTGGCAGGTGTGAAAATTACCAAACTATTAGTTTAATAAGTTACGGCTGCAAAATACTAACACGAATTCTATACAGACAAATGGAAAACCAGGTAGAAGCTGACCTTGGGGAAGATCAGTTTTTTTCCATAGAAATGCTGGAATATGTCATGCAATAATGACTCTACAACTTATCTTAGAAGATAGATTGATGGAAGACAAACCTACCTTTCCAGCATTTGTAGACTTAGAGAAACCTTTTGACAATGTTGACTGGAATACTCTCAAATTCTGAAGGTGTCAGGGGTGAAATACAGAGAGCTAAAGGGTATTTACAATTTGTACAGAAACCAGATGGTAGTTATAAGAGTCGAGGGTCACGAAAGAGAAGCAGTGGTTGGGAAGGGAGTGAGACAGGGTTGTAGCCTCTCCCCGATGTTACTCAATATGTATATTGAGCAAGCAGTAAAGGAAACAAAAGAAAAATTTGGAGTAGGAATTGAAATCCATGGTGAAGAAATAAAAACTTTGAGGTTTGCTGATGACATTGTAATTCTGTCAGAGACAGCAAAGGACATGGAAGAGCAGTTGAATGGAATGGACAATGTCTTGAAAGAAGGATATAAGATGAACATCAACAAAAGCAAAAATGAGGATAATGGAATGTAATCGAATTAAATCAGGTGATGCTGTGGGAATTAGATTAGAAAATGAAACACTTAAAGTAGTAGATGAGTTTTGCTATTCGGGGAGCAAAATAGCTGATTATGGTCGAAGTAGAGAGGATATAAAATGTAGACTGGCAATGGCAAGGAAAGTGTTTCTGAAGAAGAGAAATTTGTTGACATGGAGTGTAGATTTAAGTGTCAGGACGTCCTTTCTGAAAGTATTTGTATGGATTCTAGCCCTGTATGGAAGTGAAACATGGGCAGTAAATAGTTTAGACAAGAAATGAATAGAAGCTTTCAAAATGTGGTGCTATAGAAGAATGCTGAAGATTAGATGGGTAGATCATGTAACTAATGAGGAGGTACTGAATAGAATTGGGGAAAAGAGAAAAATTTGTGGCACAACCTGAGCAGAAGAAGGGATTGGTTGACAGGACATGTTCTTAGGCATCAAGGGATCACCAATTTAGTATTCGAGGACAGCGTGGAGGGTAAAAATCCTAGAGGGAGCCCAAGAGATGAATAGACTAAGCAGATTCAGAAGGATATGGGTTGCAGTAGGTATTTGGAGATGAAGAAGCTTGCACAGGATGGAGTAACATGGAGAGCTGCATCAAAGCAGTCTCTAGACTGAAGACTACAACAATGTCAACAAATGCAACCAATAGTAAGTGGAAAAATGTTGAAATTTCACATGTAAAAAAAATTTGTTTTGTTATGTGTTTGAACTTCCACTGCTATAAGTGTGAATCTTGAATCCTTCCTGGTCATGCTGACAAAGTTTTATGAATTTATTTGTAAAAGTATAGACAGTGGAAATCAAAATGTCCTGTGGTACCTGTCTCAGTCCAAGTCAGCCTGTTTGACATCCTACCACCCTTAAACAATTTAGGGAACCTAAAAATAGTTGGATGGATTAGAGCTTGAACCCTGCTCCACCTAGATGTGAGACTAGAGTCTCAATCACCATGCCACCTCATTTTGTGGCTTCTGCACCTCCATGGTTTTTGTGCCATAATGCATTCCCCCTCACTCTCCAATATTCTTCATCCCTCCACATATGTCTTGTGCCTTTTGTTACTTTGGATCTCCCCCTGTGGGTCCATGGGTTAGAATAGGCTCAAGGTATTCCTGCCTGCCGTAAGAGGTGACTAAAATGAGTCTCACACTTTTCGGCCCTATGAGTTCGAGTCCCATTCCATGGTTTGACCTGCCATTTTCAAAATTCTACAGAAGTGCATGCCATATGGGGAAGGACGCCTTATGTGGTGCACGAGTGCCCTTAGATTCATTCTCCTGAATCTTTTGTCATGGCTTTGCATCTGCACCTGTGATTGAACTATTTGGGCAAGAACACTTTCTGGGGTATGTCAGCTTCTTCCATTGTCTCCTGTCGTCTTTCACCCCCATGACAATATTGGATTTCTTTGCACCCAATATCCAGCATGGTAGCCAGTCCATTGTGGTGGGGCCATCATGTACCCATTTGGTAGTAGCCCCCTGACGACACAGGGATCGCACTGCTGATGCCTGAGCTGTAAACTCCCCACGTGTGCCGAGGAGTAGATGCCTGTC
Source organism: Schistocerca cancellata (assembly GCF_023864275.1). Taxonomy (NCBI): domain Eukaryota; kingdom Metazoa; phylum Arthropoda; class Insecta; order Orthoptera; family Acrididae; genus Schistocerca; species Schistocerca cancellata. Next base: position 886,945,832 of record NC_064626.1, read on the forward strand.
TTCTTTGGGCATCAGGACACCCGGCAATGGCCATCATGCCAGTTGGCTTTTGCTGTGGCCCCTTCCCCATCTTACTGTCACTGCCCCAGCATCTGGCCAACAGACGCCTACCCAGATGGGCTTTAAACAAGGCAGACTGGGAAGCCTTCAACTTTGCTGTCACCATTGCCTCTCCGCCACATGATAACATCGATGTGGTGGTTGAGCAGGTAACTACAACGATCAATTTTGTGGCAGAAAATGCGATCCCTCGTTCTTTAGGGTGCCCCCAGCGAAAGACAGTCCCTTGGTTGTCGCAGGAAGTTGCTGAGGTAATTAAGGAGCATTGGCGAGCTCTACAGTGGCATAAATGGCACCCTTCCCTCATAACCTTTAAACTGCTCCGTGCCCACATTTGCCAGATTATCAAAAGGCAGAAACTGGACTGTTGGGAGAGGTATGTGTCGACCGTTGGGTGCCATACATCATCTTCCCAAATCTGGGCAAAGATCAAACGAGTTTTTGGGTACCAGATGCCAACTTGTGTTCCCAGAGTTAACATAAATGGTGTGTTATCTACTGATGCAAACGCAATTGCCGAGCACTTTGCTGAGCACTATGCTCAAGCCTCTGCATTGGAGAATTACCCCCCAACCTTTCGCACTCTCAAATGGCGGGTGGAAGGGAAAGTCCTCTCGTTCACTACACACCACAGAGGACCCTATAGTGCCCCATTTACAGAGTGGGAGCTCCTCAATGCCCTTGTACATTTCCCTGACACAGCTCCTGGGCCTGAATGGATCCACAGTCAGATGATTAAACATCTCTTGTCTGACTACAAGCGACATCACCTCATCATTTTCAACCAGATCTGGTGTGATGGCGTCTTTCCATCGCACTGGCAGGAGAGCACCATCATACCAGTGCTCAGTCCTGGCAAAAACGATGTAGATAGCTATTGGCCCATCAGCCTCACCAATATTCTTTGTAAGCTGCTGGAACATATGGTATGTCTGCAGTTGGGTTGGGTCCTGGAGTCATGTGGCCTCTGACTCCATGTCAGGGTGGCTTCTGCCAGAGTCACTCTACCACTGATAATCTAGTGTCCCTAGAATCTGCCATCTGTACAGCCCACCAACACCTGGTTGCCATCTTTTTTGATTTACAAAAAGTGTATGACATGAGCTGGCAACATCATATCCTTGCCTCATTATGTAAGTGGGGTCTCCGAGGCCCACTCCCCATTTTTATCCAGAATTTCCTGTCATTTCATACTTTCCATGTCCAGGTTGGTGCCTCCCATAGTTTCCCCCATATCCTGGAGAATGGGGTCCCACAGGGCTCTGTATTAAGTGTCTCTCTATTTTTAGTGGCCATTAACGGTCTAGCAGCAGATGTAGCGCCATCTGTCTCACCTTCTCTGGATGCAGATGACTTGTGTATTTCATACTGCTCCAACAATACTGGTGTTGCTGAGCAGCACCTACAGGGAGCCATCTACAAGGCGCAGTCTTGGGCTCTAGCCCACGGCTTTCAGTTTTTGGTCACAAAGTCATGTGTCATGCACTTCTGTCAGCATTGTACTGTTCACCCGGAACCAGAACTTTACCTTACTGGCAATTCCCTCACTGTATTGAAGACTTATCGAATTTTAGGACTGGATTTTGACACCCAATTGACTTGGCTTCCTCACCTTCATCAGCTTAAATGGAAGTGCTGGCAGCACCTCAATGCCCTCCATTGACTGCACTTGGGCAACCCATGGCTATCTACATCTACATCTACATGGTTACTCTGCAGTTCACACTTAAGTGCCTGGTAGAGGGTTCATTGAACCACTCATACTACTTCTCTACCATTACACTCTCAAATGGCGCATGGGAAAAAGGAACACCTAAATCTTTCCGTTTGAGCTCTGGTTTCAATTACTTTATTATTATGATCATTTCTCCCTACGTAGGTGGGTGTCACCAAAATATTTTCGCATTCAGAAGAGAAAGTTGGCAATTGAAATTTCGTAAATAGATCTCACCACAAAGAAAACCGCCTTTGTTTCAGTGACTGCCAGCCCAACTCATGTATCATATCAGTGTCTCTCTCAATCCTTTTGCATGATAACACGAAATGAGCTGCCCTTCTTTTCACTTTTCTGATGTCCTACATCAATCTTACTTGGTGAGGATCCCACACCAAGCAGCAATATTCCAGCAGAGGACGGACAAGTGTAATGTAGTCTGTCTCTTTAGTGGGGTTTGTCGCATCTTCTAAGTGTTCTGCCAACAAAGCACAGTCTTTGTTTTGGCTTCCCCACTATATTATCTATGTGGACTTTCCAATTTAAGTTGCTCGTAATTGTAATTCCTAGGTATTTAGTCAAACTGACATCCCTTAGATTTGTGCGATTTATCATATACCCAAAATTTATCGCATTTCTTTTAGTACCCATGTAGATGACCTTGCACTTTTCTTTGTTTAGTGCCAATTGCCACTTTTTGCACCATACAGAAATTCTCTCTAGATCATTTTGTAATTGGAATTGATCATCTGATGATTTTACTAGATGTTAAATTACAGCATCATCCGCAAACAATCTAAGGGGGCTGCTCAGATTATCACCTAGGTCATTTATGTAAATCAGGAACAGCAGAGGGCCTACGACACTAACTTGTGGAATGCCAGATATCACTTCTGTTCTACTCGATGATTTACGTCTATCATTACGAACTGTGACCTCTCTGAGAGGAAATCATGAATCCAGACACACAACTGAGACGATACTCCATATGCACGCAGTTTTATTAATAGTCACTTGTGAGGAATGGTATCAAAAGCCTTCTGGAAATATAAGAATATGGAATTGATCTGAGATCCCTTGTTGACAGTACTAGCTGTGTTGCACAAGAATGATATTTTCTGAATCTGTGTTGGTTATGTATCAATAAGTCATTTTCTTCAAGGTGATTCATAATGTTCGAGTACAGTATATGCCCCAAACTCCTACTGCAAATTGAGGTCAGTGATATGGTTTTTGTAATTCAGTGGGTTACTCGTATTTCTTTCTTGAATATTGATGTGACCTGTGCTACTTTCAAGTCTTTAGGTACAGACCTTTCATCAAGTGAGTGGTCGTATATGATTGCTAAGAAAGGTGCTATTGTGTCTGCATACTCTGAAAGGAACCTGATTGGTATACCATCTCGACCAGAAGAATTGCCTTTTCTTAAGTGATTTGAGTTGTTTCACAACACCTAAGATATCTACTTTTATGTCACTCATGCTAACAGCTGTTCTGGTTTCGAATTCTGGAATATTTATTTCATCTTCTTTCATGAAGGCGTTAGGGAAAACTGTATTTAGTAACTCCGCTTTAGTGACACCATCATCGGTAACATTTCCACCACTATCACGCAGTGACAGTATTGACTTTACGTACAACCAGAATCTCTTTGAGTTTTCTACCATATATTGAAGCAATGTTTCATTGTGGAAACTATTAAAAACATCTCTTATTGAAATCTGCACTAAATTTTGAGCTTCCATGAAACTTAGCAAGTCTTGGGGATTTTGCATTCTTCTGAATTTGGCATGCTTTTTCCATTGCTTCTGCAACAGTGTTCTGACGTGTTTTGTGTGCCATGGTGGATCAGTCCCATCTCTTATTAACTTAAGCAGCATCAATCCATCTATTGCTGTCAATACTGTATCTTTGAATTTGAGCCATATCTGGTCTACACTTACATAATTAGCTTGGAAGGAATGGAGACTCTCTCTTAGGAAGGCATCAAGCAAATTTTTATCTGCTGTTTTAAACAGATATATTTTGTGTTTATTTTTAGTGGTTTTGGTTGATATGGTTTTGAGCCTCACTACAATGACCTTATGTTCACTAATCCCTGTATCCGTCATGATGCTCTCTATTAGATCAGGATTATTTGTGGCTAAGAGGTCAAGTGTGTTTTTGCAACCATTTAAAATTCCAGTGGACTCATGAACTAATTGTTCAAAGTAAGTCTCAGAGAAAGCATTTAGTACAACTTTGAAAGGGGTTTTCTGTCTACCACTGTCTTTGAACATGTATTTTCGCCAACAAATCGAGGGTAGATTGAAGTCTCCACCAATTATAACTGTATGAGTGGGGTACTTATTTGTAATGCCATGAAGACCTACCTCAGTGTCAGTGCGGTGCCCAGTTGACAGTGGCCCATATTCTGGTGCACTGTCCCGCTTTGACTGTCCCACGACAAAATCTTCGGTTACCGGACTCGTTGCTGCTAATTTTATCCAACAATGCCTCATTGGCTGATTTAGTTTTATGTTTCATTTGTGAGGGTGGGTTTTATCATTTGATCTAAATTTTAGCGCATGTCCTTTGTCCCTCTGTGTCCTCCGCCCTAGTGCTTTTAGAGTGGAGGTTTTAATGTGTAGCAGATTGGCTGGCTTCTCCTTTTTATTCTGACAGTCAGCCAGCCATGGTAATCTGTTTTGTCATTTTAATCTATTCTACCTGTTTCTTGCGTTTCTATGGTTTTCTTCTCCCCTTTTTTCCATTTAAGTGTTTGTTACCCTTCCGTCGTTCTTGTGGTTTTTCCTTTCTCTCCATTTTATGTTGTTTGTTTTATTCTCACCCTTGTGGCATTGTTTTATTTGGAACAAGAGACTGATGACCTAGCAGTTAGGTCCCTTCCCTCCTCTTTTAAACCAACCAACCAACTACTCTGAATCCCTCAGCCTGCCCCTGCACTATTTTCTCATCGTTTGTCATAGTGACACAGCCTCCTTTGTGTAAAAGTCAGCCACTTCTTCAACATGCACGTACATTTTCCACACAGTTACAATCTTTCCCAAACACTCTCTCCTGCTGTTCATTTCTTTCCCAAACCTATGCAGACAATCATTACTTTCCTTGCTACAAAACAGTGATTTCAGCTATCATCAGTCCATATCACCTAATTACAAGGACACTTTTAGACTCAGACATCAACAGCACTTGATGCAAGAGTGCACCCACAATCAAGTAACTTCAGTTGATGGTAGGGAGTGGTGTCTGTCACATGCTACTGTAGAAAAATCTTTAACTACCTTCCAGACAGCAGATGCTAAAGTAATTAGTGTGTGAGCCAAGCATAATGACATTTCATGACACTGAACATTGTTTCGCATAATGGTATATCTTAGAAGATATCATTTTCAATGAGATGTTAAACACCAATTTCCTCATCCTTCTCCTCTCCCTCTTTGAAGATAGTGACATTTATGCATGTTCTGATCTATCTGGCACCATATTCATAATCTTACTAACCTGTTACAGTCTCCTTCCATCTCTCATATAGCTGACCAGCTGATCTCTTACCTTTGGGTGTACTTTAGAATTAGGTATGACAGTATGAAACACAATATCCTTCTAACATGCTGAAACTAATTTTGTAGGTATACAAGAAGATAATCTGTTATCATTATCTTTAGCTATTATTTCATTGCATTTTTAGCCTAGAAGAATATATTACATAGTTTTCTTAGGAAATTTTATTGCAATGTTTGTTAGCAACTTTCCTTCTTGATTTTGAATGATCTACAAAATCTCTTCAGTTCTTTTCCTTCACCCTTCTTCCTTCAACTTCAACCCTTTTGCCAGAAGAAGGAGCTACTGGCTCCAAAAGCTTGCGAACTGTAATACATTTTATATGCATGTTCTCCTGTGGCCACTTGTTGAATAGACCTCTTATCTATCCAATTACATTATATTTGTGAAAGAGAGTTGGTAATGCTGAAACTTTATAAGTTGTTAATATTTCTTGTTTAAGGAGTTTTGTGGTTTTAAAAGCCTGATTGACAGTCCTAAGTGGTCTGTTCTACTGTTGTGTTTTGTACGGTATATCTAACTCAGATGGTGTTAAGCCTAAGTATTTAAAAGAAGTGATTTGCTCTTTTATTAAATTATCTGTATAAATTTCCCTTGAAGGCAATGATTTTTGTTTTAATTGTTGAGACTATCACATTATGTCTTTGCTACAACATTTGGATGGTGAATACAGTATCACAATTATACATTTTCAGTATTGATGAACAAGTTAAATGGGAGTTATTATGTCTTTTTCACTTCCAAAGTCTTGTCTGAACCAGACAATTTAATTTTATTCAAACAATGTCCAGTAGTCAGTTTTTTTGGCTCATACATTGTTTCCATGTATTCTTCTATACACAGGTGTTCAATTATAAGTGCACTGCACTGCAGTGACACAGTGTTTGCTCATAGATGCTACTTTATACATCCTCATTCACCTCCTGTACTTTATTTTGATCATGTAGAAAACAAAGTATACTAGGTGAATGCACATATATAAAAACATGCAAACAAGAAAATATTGTGTACAGCACTGTGTGCCAAATATCGAACACCTGTGGATAGATGAATGGATGGATATAATATAGGACCAAAAAGACTGACCACTGAAGATGTTTTAAATAAAACAAAATGTGTATGGTCAAAAATACTTCAAACAATGGAAAATCCAGGATGGAATGTAACAACATTATGAAAAGGATAGTTGCTACTCACCATATAGTGGAGATGCTGAGTCGCATGTAGGCATAACAAAAGCACTGTCAGAAAGTGAGCTTTCACGCAACTATTGTTCATTCCATCCTGGATTTTCCACTGTTTGATTTTTCCTGGTGGTTTTTCTTCCATCCTGTAACCCAGTGCGATTTTCCTTTGTTACTATATTTCTTTAGTGTTCATCTTTCTTTCCTGTGTTTCTCTTGAGACAAAGGCCTTGTTGGCAGGTCTTGCTGACAGTCTTCTTGTTATGCCTATCTGCGGCTTAGCTTGCTTGTGTCTGTGTATGTGTGGATGGATATGTGTGTGTGTGTGAGTGTATACCTGTCCTTTCTTCCCCTTAAGGTAAGTCTTTCCGCTCCCGGGATTGGAATGACTCCTTACCCTCTCCCTTAAAACCCACATCCTTTCGTCTTTCCCTCTCCTTCCCTCTTTCCTGACGAAGCAACCGTTGGTTGCGAAAGCTTGAATTTTGTGTGTATGTTTGTGTTTGTTTGCGTGTCTATCGACCTGCCAGCACTTTCGTTCGGTAAGTCACATCATCTTTGTTTTTAGATATATTTTTCCCACGTGGAATGTTTCCCTCTATTATATTGATTATATATTTATGATGATATGATGCTTAATTTCTACTTATGATGATATGATACATAGTTTCTACTTATGATGATATGATTCATAGTTTTCTACTTGTTATGGAATAATTTATACCTATTGTGAAATGTGATATGAATGGGGAGGGTTTATATAAATTTTGAAAGGGGTGGGTAGTGTAGGTACAAACATGACTAACACTACACACACACCACACCTTTCAAACGACCCTTGCAGACAAGTGTGACTGATTCTTCGCCACGGCTGTTCCATAGGAGTTGCTAAGATCTTTCTTCATGGACTTCAAAGGTGAAGGTGAGAATGTCTGTTGTGCAGGAGACGTTTAACATCATACCTCCTCCGGCTTCTCACTCAAATACTGGCGAAGTGGGGATCCTGGGGAAGGGGGGTTGGGAAGGATTTTCTGTCTTTGGGGCTGTCTTCTTTCTCTTCTTCAATCTTAGCAACCATTTCTACTTTTTCCTTCCTTAGTTCTCTTTGGAGTATCAGTCTATCTTTCCCTCTGTCCATATGTATACACTTCTATCGCTGAAGTCCTTCTCAACTTCCGTGGTTTTCTATAACCTCCAATTTATTTTCCATAAGCTGGCCAAAGAATCAGGCTACATGACTACCCATATGCATACATACAATGAAACACAAAGATACAAACAAGAAGAGTACAGTTTAAGATAATGTGGGAACCATCATGTGTTGGAGGGAGAAAAGCGTGCACATAGTGATTGGTATGCGCACCTGGTTGTGTGAGATGGCAGTTCCACATCACATAAAGGTATGTACAGGGAGATATTTATACATCTAAGAGCTAAGAGCTAAGAGTATTTATGGTTATGATGATGGTATTACACTAGTATATGTACACAAGAGAAGGAGGAACATAACATATTGTGGTTCATTATGCTACATCGTGTGTGTGTGTGTGTTTACATATACTTTTCCACATGTAGTGTCTATTCGGAACATAGGACTGGAAGAGTAATGTAGGACTTTAAAGGGTTAAAGAAAGTATTGAGAAGCAAGTGTAAGGAGTGACGTAGGATGTTAATTTTTCGAAGAGGTATTCGAATTCTAAGGTACATAAATTTGTATGCTAGGGCAATGGACTATGAAGCCTAATCTGGAAGGAGAAGGAGGGCGCACTCAACGTTGATTGGATGGAAAAGGGCAGGTAGGCAGACCCAAGAAAGGCTGACCTATACTGTGGGGGCAGGGGCACCAAGAAGGGGACTGACGTGTACCATAGTATATTAGGAATTTGTTTGAAGGGGCATACCTACCAAAATGGAAGGAAGAAGTGCTTTCGTAGTATCAAACCATTTGTGAGGTATAGGTACTGTGCATAAAGGAAAAGGGCAGTATTGTGACAAAAGTCACACATTTTGTAGAGATTATTCTGGTAAGTTTGAATTCTCATTTCCACTTGCACTGTTACGTTAGTGTGAAGTTACATGTGTTGAAAAGAACATCTTTATTTACCCAGAGTTCCTCCAGATTGTAAAAGGTATTGAATAAATAAAGTAGTACGCAAAGTAAGAGTAAACAACAGCATACGCTTGGGTAATGCACACTTGGAACTTATGATTGGAAAGGGAACAGAAAGATTCTTGTCCTTTCAAAGTTTACAGTGATCAAAAGGTCCATGATTATAACGGTATTAGCATGGAAAAGGAAAGAGAGCTATACATGAAGTACCCGATGGCTAGAAAAATGTTATAAAAATTGATGGAAATGTAAAGTAATATTGTATGAATACAATATTGATGTACATAACGAACATGTATAAAATATCTTGTGTTCGAGCTAAAGGGAGAGTTATGTAGTGCCTTGAGAATTTCGAGGTAAATTCTAGAGACCCTTGTATTTCCACTGTCTCAAACACGCATTATTTTAGAGATGAGTGTGGTAAAGTAGAACTGTGTCTACTGCACTACGATTATGTGTGTGCAGGACACACATGTATCGGATGGATGATCGGCACGGTCAGGTAGTTGCTGAGCCTGCCTAAGAAGTTGCACGTCCAGCTCAAGGAATAAATGCTCCGTACTCCGTGCAACGTCAAACATCATTGTGTGAGCATTTGAATGTTGTTGAAAGAAGAGAAGAGATAATTACTTATTCATTCATTCTCTTACCTTCATAAGGTCCGGACAGTTGTCTTGTTAAACTTGGAGAGATTTGTAGACTGTATTTATGGAAAATGAATGTAATAGTTTCTGATGGACCGGAAACTGTTGAGCTTACCAAAAATGTTTTAGCTGTATGAAAACTGTTATGTGTGATAAAAATACAGTGAGATTGAGTTCAAAATATTCTCAAGCGTGTGGAGTTATTTTAAAAGTATAAAAAATTCCTCCAAAGTAGCATCTTATCTTCAGAGAAGAAGTTGTGCAGGACATCACAGCCAGCTATCCTGAAAAGAAGTTCGGCAAAGCAACTCCAAGTAAGTTTGATAGCCAAAGGGGAGTGTAAGTCTTGCACACCAGTACCACATTGCCACCCTTAATCACCAGAAACCACCAGAAGCTTTCTGGCAGGAAATCACAAATCCATTTGCACACTGGAATGATACTTCTTCTCCATGCAACTTAATTAGAAGTTGCTTGTGAAGAACTGTGTCAAAAGTCTTCTGGAAATCCAGAAGTTAGGAATCACTTTGAGATCCCCCATCAATAGCATCATTACTCTATGTGAATAAAGAGCTAGTTATGCATGACAAGAAAGATATTTTCAGAATCCATGCTGGCTGTTCATCAATAAATTGTTATCTTCTAGGTAATTCATAATGTTTGAACAAAGCATAGGTTCCAAAATCTTGCTACATATCGACATAAATTTAGTAGATTACTCCTATTGCCTTTCTTGAATACTGTTGTGATCTGTGCAACTTTCCAGTCTTTGTGTACAGATCTTTCATCGACTGAGCAGTTGTATATGATTACTGAGTATGGAGATAGTGTATCAATTTGCTCTGAAAGGGATGTAAATGGTGTACAACCTGAACCAGAGGACTTGCCTTTATTAAGTGATTTAAGGTGCTTTGCTACACCAAGGATATCTACTTCTAAGTTATTCATGTTGGCAGTTGTTTGTGATTCAAATTGTGGAATATTTACTTCATTATTCTTGCTGAGGGAATTTTGGAAAACCATGTTTAGCAACCCTGCTTTGGGGCCACTGTCATGAGTAATGTTACTATTGTTATCACACAGTGAAGTAATTGATTGTGTCTTACTGCTGGTGTACTTTATACACGGCTGTAATTTCTTTGGGTTCTGTGCCACATTTTGAGACAGAATTTCATTGTAGAAACTATTAAAAGAATCTCACATTGAATTTTGCACTAAAATTTCATCTTCTGTAAAAGTTCATTAATCCTGTGGTTTTACATTCTTTTAAATTTGGCAGGCTTTTTACATTGCTACTGCAACAGTGTTCTGACTTGTTTTATGTACCATGAGAGATCAGTAGCACCTCTTATTAATTTATTTGGTATATGTATCTCTCAATTGTTGTTGTTACCATTTCTTCAAATTTAAGCCACATCAGTTCTACAATTACATCATTAATTGGGAAGGTATAGGGACCGGCTCTTAGAAATGCATCAAGTGAAATTTTATGTGCCTTTTCTTTTATTTTTGTGTGCTATGGTGCTCAGTCTTGCTACATCAGCTTTGTGGTCACTAATCTTGCTTCCTATTGGCTCAGGATGATTTACTGCTAAGATGTCTCCCCTTATTCATTCCATCCTATATAGCCCCTCACCCTAATTATCCTGTTGAGCTGCAGTGCTGATACAATGTTGTCGGCTGTGCTGGGGCAAGGTAGTCCATTTGAGAGAGAGAGAGAGAGAGAGAGAGAGAGAGAGAGAGAGAGAGAGAGAGAGAGAGAGAGAGAGATGCCTCAACTGTTTGGTGAATCATTACCTTTACTCCATCAATCAATTACTCTTTTATAATCTTTATCATGTCCAGAGAACAAAGATATTGAGAAGATTGAAAAATAGTCAATTGTATCAACTTGTAGTCTCATAGAGATCACGAACAAATTACAACTTGATTCCAGTCTTGTATTGTAATTCCAAGGGTATAGTAATCCTCCAGCAAGTTTTGAACTCACACATAACTGAGCCTTCTTGTGTTATTACAAGAGTGGTACCACTACACCATTATGACCTTAACTTCACTATGGAGAAACTACTTGGGAAGTGTAAATCAACGTTCATCTTGTCCGCCTCATCCATTGCATGTAATATGAAGTGCTCCAATGTGGCTGAGTGACAAAAGGATGTCACTAGCTTTGGATGTTCCAAATGTCATACTTTGAAGCAGATTTTGTTGGTGTCTGCCAACAGCTTCTACTACATGTCACTCTAAGATAACTCTGCCAGCCACCAAATGATGTATGGTGGAGGGTAGTTTGTAACACTCCTAGTCATTCCATTTCCAGTTCCATTTGCAAACAAAGTGAAGGAAAATGACTATCTATATGCCTCCATACAAGTCCTAATTTCTCTTATCTTCTCTTTTTGGTCCTTATGTAAAGTACCAAGTGATGTGGTGCAGTCTTTAGCAGGCTGGACTCACATTCAGGAGGACAATGGTTCAAACCCCTGGCTGGCCATCCAGATTCAGGTTTTCCATAGTTTCCCTAAATTGCTCCAGGCTAATGCTGGGATGGTTCCCTTGGAAAGAGCATTGCCCATTTCCTTCCCCATCCTTTCATAATCTAATAACCTCATTGTCAGTGGGACATTAAAATTTAGTATTCCTTTCTTATGTGAAATGTACATTGGTGGCAGTAGATTTGTGCTACAGTCAGCTGCAAATACTGGTTCTTTAAATTTCCTCAGTGGTGTGTTATGAAAAGAATGTTGCCTTCCCTGCAGGGATTCCTACTTAATTTCATGAAGCATAATGATCCTGTGAAATCCAGCTCACTCTGTTCATCCACAAGACCCAGAATACTGTAGATACTGGTATCCAGATGGATGATGTGTTATGCTGTAATGAATTCAGTACAATTCCGCACTGCCACCTAATGAACAAAATAAGAGCATATGGAATATCAGATGCTGTGTGACTGTACTGAAGAGTTTCTAGCAAACAGAACACAGGATGTCATTCTCAGTGGAGAAAAGTCTTCAGACTTAAAAGTGACTTCAGGTGTACCCCACGGGAATGATATAGGTCCATTACTTTTTGCAGCATAGATAAATGACATGGTAGACAACATCAAAAGTTCCATGAGACTTTTTGCAGATAATGCTGTTGTATACATAGAAGTCACAACACTACAAAATTGTAGCAAAATGCAGGAAGACCTGCAGAGGATTGATGCTTGATGCAAGGAGTGGAAATTGACCCTCAACCTAAACAAATGTAATGTATTGTGTGTACATAGACAGAAACACCCATTATTGTATGATTATACAATTGCAGGACGATCACTGCAGTAGTTACTTTCATAAAATATCTAGGAGTATATGTATGGAGTGGGGCAGATGCAGACGGCGATTCATTGGAAGAGTCCTCATGACATGTAGACCGGCAACAAAGGAGGTAGCTTACAAAACCCTCATTTGACCAATAGCTGAATATTGCTTGTCAGTATGGGATACATACCAGATAGGATTGATAGAGGAAATAGAAAATATCTAAAGGAGAGCAGCATTTTTCACTGCAGGTTCATCTAGGAAGTGCAGGAGCATCACAGAGATGCTCTGCCAACTCCTGTGGCAGATGATGAAAGAGAGACATTCTGCATCACAATGCTGTTTACCATTAAAGTTTGGAGAGCATAGTTCCTAAAAAATCAACAAATACATTGCTTCTTCCTATGTATATCTTACAAAAAGACCATGAAGATACAATTAGAGAGTTTCTTGCCTGTGCAGGGGCTTACTGGCAATCTTTCTTCTTGTGACCATTTATGACTAAAACAGGAAAGGGTGTGTGTGAGCAGAATAGATGATCTGATAGACAGGGTAAGCAGTCGTCTGTAGCTGTTTGATGATGATGCCATGGTGTACGAAAAGGCGTCATCTTTGAATGACTGTAGGAGGACACGAAATGACATAGGCAAGATTTCTAGTTGGTGTGATGAATGGCAGCAAGCTCTAAATGTGGAAAAATGTAACTTAATGCAGTTGAGTAGGAAAAACAAAATGCTAATGTTTGGGTAGAGCATTAACAGTGTCCTACTTGACAAAGTCATATACATATCTGGATATAACATTGCAAAGCAATAAGAAAAGCAACGAGCATGTGAAACTTTGGTATAAAAGACAAATGTTCGACTTAAGGTTATTGGGAGAGTTTTGGAAAATATGGTTCATCTGCAAAGGGGACCACATACAGGATGCTAGTGCAACCTGTTCTTGAGTATTGCTCCAGTGTTTGGGATTCATACCAGATCACATTAAAGGAAGACATCGAAGCAGTTCAGAGACAGGCTGCAAGACTTGTTACCATTAGGTTCGAACAACATGCAAGTGTTATTGAGGTGTTTTGGGAATTCAAATGGGAATTCCCGGAGGGGTGGTGATGTTCTTTTAGATTAACACTATTGAGAAAATTTAGAGAACCAGGATTTGAGACTGATTGTGGAATAATTCTACTGCTGCCAACATGCATTTCACATAAGGACCATGAAGATAAGATTAGTGAGATTAGGGCTCATACAGATGCACATAGACAGTCATTTTTCTGTCACTCTTTTTGTGAGTGGAACAGAAAAAGAAATGGCTAGTACTAGTACATGGTATTCTCTGCCATGCACCATGTGGTGGCTTGCAGAGTATGTACAAGGTCTGTTCAAAAAATTCTGAAACATTCGTAATTTTGTGCCAATGGTGTATTGGAGCAAAATGCAATTGGCATACCTGCACACACCCATGTTTAAGGTGTACCTGCCATAAGTTTCATTGTTGTGTGTGTGTTAGTTGTTGTTCAATGCTGTACTGAGTCGAATGTTGTGTCGAACAGTTTGTGAATTTTGAGAAGGCAGAAGGTGCTTAAGCCATAATCAATGTTACAAATGGTTGACATGGTTTAGAAATGCCTAGATGGAAGTTAAAGATGACCCTCATTCAGGACGCCCTTTGATGTCTACCGACAACGCCCATGTGAGGAATGTCAATGAAATTGTGCATGCCAACTGAAGACTGACTTCTGAGAGATTGCAGAAGAATGTAACATTTCAAGCGGATCATGTGAGAAGGAAACAGCTTGAAATGTGGCATGATAACTCATGGCTCTTGCATCATGACAATACACTCGCACATTCATCCCCGTTGGTGCATGACTATTGCACAAAAAATGAAATCACAGTACTATCTCATTCTCCATACTCTCCAGACCTGGCCCCTGTGAGCTTTTTTTTTTATTTCCAAAGTTGAAAACCCCATTGAAATGATGAAGATTTGCAATGACAGACAACATAAAAGAAAATTTGCCGATGATCTGCTTAGTGTATTCATCTCTTGGTCTCCCTCTACAATTTTTACCCTCCACGCTGCCCTCCAATACTAAATTGGTGATCCCTTGATGCCTCAGAAGATGTCCTACCAACTGATCACTTCTTATAATCAAGTTGTGCCACAAACTTCTCTTCTCCCCAATCCTATTCAGTACCTCCTCATTAGTTATGTGATCTACTCATCTAATCTTTAGCATTCTTCTGTAGCACCACATTTCGAAAGCTATTCTCTTCTTGTCCAAACTATTTATCATCCATGTTTCACTTCCATACATGGCTACACTCCATACAAATACTTTCAGGAATGACTTCCTGACACCTAAATCTATACTCGATGTTAACAAGTTTTGTCAGGGCTGGCTCTCCCAAGGCTGTCAGTAGTTCTAATGGAATGTTGTCTACTCCCGGGGCCTTGCTTCGACTCAGGTCTTTCAGTGCTCTGTCAAACTCTTCATGCAGTATCATATCTCCCATTTCATCTTCATCTACATCCTCTTCCATTTCCATAATATTGTTCTCAAGTACATCGCCCTTGTATAGACCCTCTATATACACCTTCCACTTTTCTGCTTTCCCTTCTTTGCTTAGAACTGGGTTTCCATCTGAGCTCTTGATATTCATACAAGCGGTTCTCTTTTCTCCAAAGGTCTCTTTAATTTTCCTGTAGGCACCCCTAGTGAGATAAGCCTCTACATCCTTACATTTGTCCTTTAGCCATCCCTGCTTAGCCATTTTGCACTTCCTGTTGATCTCTTTTTCCTGCTTCATTTACTGCATTTTTATATTTTCTCCTTTCATCAATTAAAATCAATATTTCTTCTGTTACCCAAAGATTTCTACTAGCCGTTGTCTTTTTACCTATTTGATCCTCCGCTGCCTTCTCTACTTCATCCCTCAAAGCTACCCATTCTTCTTCTACCGTATTTCTTTCCCCCATTCCTGTCAATTTTTCCCTTATGCTCTCCCTGAAACTCTGTACAACCTCTGGTTTAGTCAGTTTATCCAGGTCCCATCTCCTCAAATTCCCACCTTTTTGCAGTTTCTTCAGTTTTAATCTACAGTTCATAACCAATAGATTGTGGTCAGAGTCCACATCTGCCCCTGGAAATGTCTTACAATTTAAAACCTGGTTCCTAAATCTCTGTCTTACCATTATATAATCTATCTGAAACCAGTCAGTATCTCCAAGCTTCTTCCATGTATACAACCTTCTTTTATGATTCTTGAACCAAGTGTTAGCTATGATTAAGTTGTGCTCTGTGCAAAATTCTACCAGGCGGCTTCCTCTTTCATTTCTTACCCCCAATCCATATTCACCTACTATGTTTCCTTCTCTCCCTTTTCCTACAGCCAAATTCCAGTCACCCATGACTATTAAATTTTCATCTCCCTTCACTATCTGAATAATTTCTTTTATTTCATCATACATTTCTTCAATTTCTTCATCATCTGCAGAGCTAGTTGGTATATAAACTTGTACTACTGTAGTAGGCGTGAGCTTCGTGTCTATCTTGGCCACAATAATGCATTCACTATACTGTTTGCAGTAGCTTACCTGCACTCCTATTTTTTTATTCATTATTAAACCTACTCCTGCATTACCCCTATTTGATTTTGTATTCGCCTGACCAAAAGTCTTGTTCTATGAATATAATATTAGTGAGTCACAGCTGGAATCTGTAAACTTGTACAAATACTTGAGTGTAACACTTAGTAGAGACATGAAGTGGACAATCACATAGGCTCAGTTGTGGTTAAAGCAGGTAGCAGACTTCAGTTTGTTGGTGCAATACTAGGGAAATGCAATCATTCTACAAAGGAGATTGCTTACAAATCACTCATATGACCCATCCTAGAATATGGGTCAAGTGGGTGGGACCCATACCACACAGGACTAGCAGGGGCTATTGAAGGTATATGGTCACATGTTTGTTTGACCCATGGCAGAGCATCATTGAGATGTTGAAAGAACTGAGGTGGCAGAATCTTGAAGATGGACAAAAACTACCTCGAGATTGTCTACTAACAAAAATTTCAAGAACCAGCTTTAAACGATGACTGGGAACACCTACATACTGCTTCCATAGGGGTCGCAAGGATAAGATTAGATTAATTACAGGATGCACTGAGGCATTTAAAAGATTATTTTTCTCAAGCTCCAGAAGTGAATGGAACACAGAAAAGCCCTAAAAGCAGTGCAGTGGGTTGTACCCTCTGCCAGGTACTCCACAGTGGTTTGCAGAGTATAGATGCAGATGTAGAAAGTACACTATGTGTTCTTCTAGTAAGCGGCCAGGCAGTTGCTAGTCACATAAGATTGGTGGCAATGTTGGTCTATAGTCCCTGGTTGACTCACATAACACATAATAGTACAATTAGATTGTCTGTAGATCGTGCCTTATAAATTCTCTACATTGATGTGTTTGGCCGACCTCGTGTGATAGACCAGGCTTGTGTAAGGAGCAACAGGAGCAACAGCTGTTGTGCATGTTAGTTAAACAGATTGTCAATATATGGCATCTTCTTCATTGTTTTTATAAATGTTTTCAAAATGAAGTGTTTTTGACAAAAAACAATAACTCTAACTATTTGCAAATTTTTTGTCATTAGTGGTATGTGAAATCTTGAAACTGATGTCCCAGTCATTAACTTTGATTAAGTAATACAGGAGACATGTTGTGTTGACAAAAAATGGCCTTGAGAAATAATATCTACATCTACATCTATACTCTGCAAACCACCATGAGGTGCATGGCAGGGGGTAAGTCCAATTGTACTAGTTATTAGGTTTTCTTCCTGTTCCATTCATGTATGGAGTGTGGGTAGAATGATTATCTGAATGGCTCTGTGGGTGCAGTAATTATCCTAATCTTATGCTCATGATCCCTGTGTGAGAGAAACGTAGGAGTTTGTAGTATATCCATAGAGTAATCGTTTGAAGCTGGTTCTTGAACCTTTGTTAATAGACTTCCTTGGGGCAGTTTACATCTGTGTTCAAGAGCCTGCCATTTCAGTTTCTTCAATATCTCTGTCATACTCTCCCATAGATTAAACAAACCTGGGACCATTCATGTTACCCTTCTCTGTATACGTTCAACATCCCCTGTCAGACCTATCTGGTACGGATCCCACACACTTGAGCAATATTCTAGGATGGGTCGCATGAGTGATTTGTCAGCAATCTCCTGCAGACTGATTGCATTTTTTCAGTATTCTACCAATAAACTGAAGTCTACCACCTGCTTTACCCATGATTGAACCAATGTGATCATTCCATTTCATATCCCTACAAATTGTTACATCTATGTGATTGTATGAGCTGGCCAATTCCAACAGCGAGTCATTGGTACTACAGTCATAGGATACTACATTTTTTGTTTTTTGTTCTATAATTCAAAACTTTACATTTCTGAACATTTATAGCAAGTTGTCAATCTCTGTGCCACATTGAAATCTTGTCAAGATCTGACTGAATATTTATGCAGCTTCTTTCAGATAGTACTTCATTACAGATAACTGCATCATCTGCAAAAAGCCTGATTTTTAATATTAATTTTGTCTGAGAGGTCATTAATACACAACATGAACAGCAAGGGTCCCAACACACTTCCCTGGGGCACACCCAAAGTTACTTCTACATCTCCATCCAAGATAACAAGCTGTGTCCTCCCTGCCAAAAAGTCTGCAATCCAGTCACAAATTTCACGTGATACTCCATATGATTGCATTTTTGACAGTAAGCATAGGTGCAGTACTGAGTCAAAAGCTTTTTGGAAATCAAGAAACACTGCAGCTACCTGGTTGCTTTGATCCAAGGAGGTCATTCTGTTCAAGATACCTCATTACATTTGAGAACAGAATATAGATTCTACAACAAATAAATGTCAAGAATATTGAACTGTAGTTTTGTGGATCGCTTCTACTACCCTTCTTGTAGACAGGTGTGACCTGTGCCTTTTTTGAAGAACTGGGCACGATTATTTGCTATAGGGATCTATGATAGATTATAGTGAGAAGAGGGGCTAACTCACCCACAAATCCTGTATAGGGTCTGATAGGGATCCCATCAGGCCTGGAGCCTTGTTCGATTTTAACAGCTTCAGTTGTTTCTCAACATCACTGACACTAATACTTGTTTCATTCATCTTTTCAGTGACATGAGGATTAAATTGGGGCAATTCTCTTGGGTTTTCCTTTGTAAAGGAACATCTGAAAACAGAGTTAAGTATTATGGGTTTTGCTTTGCTACCCTCAGTTTCAGTTCTATTTGCACTCTAACTTTCATTCCACTCACAGCCTTTGCATATGACCAGAATTTCTTTGGATTTTCTGAAATCTCATTTGACAATATTCTGCTATGGTAGTCATAGAAGACATGCATTGCTCTCTTGACAGCCAAAAGTGTTTCATTCAGCATCTCTCCATCTATAGCACTACACTTTGTTTTACACCTATTATGTAGTAATCTCTGTTGCTTTAGAAGTTTCTTTACAGTGACTATATACCAAGGAGGTTCCCTC
The DNA here is from genome assembly GCF_023864275.1 of Schistocerca cancellata. NCBI lineage: Eukaryota > Metazoa > Arthropoda > Insecta > Orthoptera > Acrididae > Schistocerca > Schistocerca cancellata. The sequence continues at coordinate 886,964,978 of NC_064626.1, forward strand.
TCATTATGAACTGTTCTACTGGGTACATATCTATCCACTGCATGGTAAAATATTCTTTTGAACTTGAGCCATAGTTCTTCTACATGCTCCTGACCTCTGCTGAAAGTTTCAAGTTCCTCATTGAGATTTGACTCTGCTGGTTTTTTATCTAGTTCATTGAACATATATACCTTTCTGCTTGTTTTAGTTGTCCTTTGTACTTTGGTAATCACGGTTGCCACAACCATGTCATGGTTACAGATGCTAGTTTTGATGCGAACATCCTTAAAGAGGTCAGGACTGTTTGTTGCCATTAGACCCAATATATTTCCATCATCGGGGGGGGGGGGGGGGGGGGGGGGGGGGGGGGATTCCTAGCTATCTGTTGTAGGTAATTTTCAGAGAAGACATTTAATAAAGTTTTGCAGGATATCTTAACATGCACACTACTAACAAAATTGTAATTTTCCCAATTAATTGTTGGGTGATTAAAGTCTCCACTGATGATTGCAGTGTGATTGGGAGTTCATGTGCAAGTGAACTGAGGTCTTCTCTGACATTTTTGATTACATCAGGAGATGAGTCTGGTGGGCAATAGAAGGGTCCAATTATCATTTTATGCCCACCCCTGATACTGAGTCTTGCCCAAACAATCACACATTCAGCTTCAATTTCTATCTTGGTGGATTGTAGTTTTCTGTCTACTGCGACAAATACACCACCTCCATGTCCCATTTGACTATCCTTTCAATATGCACTTAAATTTTCCCCAAAAATCTCACTGCTATCAACTTTGGGTTTCATATATGATTATTATTACTTCTTCATTTCCCATAATCATCACACTCTGTTAATTTACTGTTGTTCTGCTGTTCCCTTTTTTTCTAATTAAGTATGGTACAGTATCTCAAATTATTACTTAATTTCCTTTTAATCTATTGCAATTCTTCTATCACTCATCTAAACAGCTTATTATTAAAGGGGTTATCCTCAATGTATGCATGGCATCTGATAAACAACATGTGAGCCCCCAGGAAACTCAACCTCCATTGGCTGGATATGGGTTTGACAATTCCAGGATTGTTGAACTCCTTTATATCTGTAAGCTCTGGGTGAATCCAGAGGCCAGACAAACCATTTCCATATCAACTGCAACATTTGAACTAGACTGTGCAGTTCACAATAGACATGAAACATATTAATTGCAAGTGGCATGTGCCAATGGATGTCGTCTGTTGCATCACTGAGATTATACCAGAGTTCTTTAATGATGCCTTCACACTAACACAGGAACAGGGTGATGAGCTAAAGGCATAGATTACCAACTCAGCAGCTGCACTGTTCTGATGCTTTCAAATATTGAAGTCAGATATAAACCTGCCCTGTGAGTTTTCAATGCTGTAACTACGTACAACACTGTGTCGCTCCACAATTTATCACATGCTATAGTCACTGTATTGCATTTTTAGTTAAAGAAGCATATCTATAAACAAATAAAAACATATACTGTAAGAATTTTCTTCGTCATTGTATTGCCTACCAACATAATAAATTAGAATACTGTCTCCATATGCAGTTGGTATGTTTGTTCCTCCAAACCAGTTGTCTCAACATGTCCTTATCAATATAGGTGATCTGTTACTAACATCAGAAGGGCAGGTGTATTTCCAGACAATAACTGATCATTTCTCATGATAGTTTGACACTTTCCTCAAGGAAAATGTATCAGCCACCACTATTGCCAAGATCTTCTTCCATGGGTGAATCATTATTATTATTATTATTTTACATTACAACCAATCAAGGGAAGTGATTTTAACTGTGTGTACTCAAAGCGCTTGTCAATGTACATGGCATAAGTTGAATATGCACAGGTGACACCAAAGAAGAGGAAGAAGGTTGCATTGTAACATACTGTTGACGATAATGGCATTAGAGGCAGCACCCTTGCTCAGTTTGGGGAAGGAAATCAGCTGTGTCCTTTTAAAAGGAACCTTCTGGACATACACATGACCAAATTCAGTAAAAAAAGTATGCAAAAATTATATAAGTCTATACTGTCAGATGAGAATTTGGACCACTTTTCTTCACAATATGAGTTCAGTGTTTTACCACTGTTTTCATCTCGCATTTGGTTACTACACCAACAACTGCAAGTTTCACTTAATACATTTCTGTATGCAGTCACACACAAAGTGCACACCAGTAGTCTGTGTTGCCAGCTTGTTAAGGATGAATTGCTCATTTATGCACCAAGTGTCAGCAGGTGCAAAATCCTGCCCTACCCATAATGTGAGTCCACTTTATCAATGCTGCTACAACTGAGTACAGATGAGGAAGGATAGATTTGATCTGTTCTGTACAGGATTGAGATCTGTACCCCTACATCCCCCTTCTAAATGTTTCCAAAATCTGAGAGAATTAACAATTTTTGGAAATAAAAAAGAAAAATCCCAATAATTAATGAATAATTCTGAATACATTGAAAATCAAGGTAAAAAGCCCCAAAATAATAAAAGAAATACTCCAAAAATATTGTTACATAGAAGGTGTAATTAGATGAATGACGAACACTAACTTCACTTAATGAAGGTTTATTCAGCCCTTGCACATGCAAGAGCCTGGACTGAACTGCCTCTGGCCAGAACACATATGGTATATATAAAGTTACAGAACATTCCAGTACAATGATTCTTGACATTTGTGGATACTTCTAGAATGTACTCAAACTGAATATAGAAATTAAAATTTGACAGTCCAAGTGAGTTTTGAACTCACAACAGTCTAGTATCATAACCACTACACCATGGTGATTGTGGTACTCAACTTCTTCTGCGACATTGCTCCCTCCATAAGAGAACAACATCTCGGTGTAGCGTCCTCCTAGTCCAGGAACAAGTCATCGGTCCTGCATACTCTGACTCCAGATGACTGATGCTCACCCTGGCGGTGATCTTCTTAGAACTTCCTTTTCCGCTATGCTCTTCGCCACCTTTCTGCTTGTTGCCTGTCACTGGAGCTTCGAATTTACCCTGGGTTGCAGGATCCTTATAGGGCTTCATTTGAAGGATGTGGACCATATCTCTGATCTTTCGTCGTCTTGTGTCGGGGTTGAAATCTTCAACTTAATAAGTAACATCAGACAACTGTTTTACAACCTTATAAGGTCCAAAGTAGCACCTGAGGAGCTTCTCAGAGAGACCAACCTTCCAAACAGGAGTGACGATCCAGACGAGGTCACCAGGCTGATAGACAACAGGGTGGTGGCTCACGTCACACCTTTGGCAATCGTTTTCTTGAGCCTGCAGCATGCGGAGCGAGCTAACTGCCAAGCTTCCTCAGCTCTGGTTAACACCTGGCTGATGTAGTCATTGTCCACGTCATCAGGATGTAACAGAAACACAGTGTCCATCGTCGTAGTCGCCTCACGCCCATGCACCAGGAAAAATGGCATAAATCCTGTAGTATCTTGTTTGGTACTGTTGTAGGCAAATGTCATGAAAGGTAGCACCTTATCCCAGTTGCTCTGCTCAATGTTGGTGAATATTGATAGCATGTAAGCCAAGGTCTTATTAAAGCATTCAGTAACCCTGTTAGTTTGCAGATGGTAGGCAGTCGTCATGTGATGAGTAATGTTGCGCCGATGGTGTATCTCTGTCACTAGATTTGATTGCAAAACTTTCCCTTGATCCATAATTAATGACCATGGGCACCGTGTTTTAATACAATGTCTTCCACAATGAATTTGGCTACCTCAAATGCTTTGGCTGTTCTGACGGCTTTTGTAATGGCATAGCATGTCAGATAAACAGTGCAAACAATAATCCATCTATTGCCACTATCAGACGTTGGAAATCATCTGAGGGGGTCAATCCCAACATGCTGGAAAGGTGTTTTGACTAGTGGAATTGGTATGAGTTGGCCAGGTGGTTTCTGAGGAACTGCCTTTCTCCTCTGGCACTCTCGACAGTGCGACACGTAGTGACAGACACTCCTAAATAAACCTGGTCAGGAAAATCTCTTGTGGATTCTATTGTATATCTTAATAAATCCTAAATGTCCAGCCTCAGGTGTGTCATGGAATTTCTGTAGAACATCTAAGTGCATGTGTTTAGGAATCACTGGTAGCCACCTCTTTCCAAATGGATCAAAGTTTTTCTTGCAAAGTAATCCATTAACTACCTTAAATTGTCCTTTCACATCCTCTGACTGATTCAAGGCAACCATAATTTGAGATATCTTGGCGTTCTTCTTCTGCTTAGCAGTTAGATCCTGGAGTGCAGCAAGACAGTCACTATCTTCATCAAAGTCTTGATGCTCTTGCACAGGGTTTCTTGAGAAACAGTCGCCATCTTAGTGTTTTCTTCCACTTTTGTACACTATGGTAATGTCATACTCTTGAAGATGTAGTGCCCACCTGGCAAGTTGTCCTGTTGGATCCTTAAGACCTGTCAACCAACAGAGTGAATGATGGTCTGTAACAACTGTGAATGGCCTTCAATAGAGATACTGTCGAAATTTGCACATGGTCCAGATCACAGCAAGACATTCTCCTTCTGTAGTTGAGTAGTTTCTCTCAGCTTTTGTAAGTGTCCTAGAAGCATAGGCTATAACCTTCCCTTTTCCATCTGAAATTTACACCACAACAGCACCAATCCCATACCCACTGGCATCTGTGTGTAGTTCTGTAGATGCTCTCTCATCATACAGCCAAGAACAGGGTCAGTCATCAGAGCTTTTCGCATCACATCGAAAGAATCTTGTTGAGCACCACCCCAGATAAATTTAGCATCAGCTTTTAACAACTCTTGGAGTGGTCTGGCTTTGATACAAAAGTCTTTGATAAAACAATGGTAATAAGAACATAATCCGAGAAGGCTTCTCACATCTCTAATACTTTTAGGAATAGGAAATTCCGTTATAGATCTCACCTTTTCTGGGTCTGGTCACACACCTTCGTTTGACACAAGGTGTCCAAGTACTAAGATTTCTTTTGCTCCAAAGAGACACTGTCTTGGATTAAGTTTCATTCCACCTTGTTTGAGACACTTAAGAACGGCTCTCAGTCTTTTTACGTGTTCATCAAATGTCTCTGAGAACACTATAATGTCATCTAAATAACAAAGACACATCATCCAATTTGGGTGCCTTAGAAGATTATCCATCATCCGTTCAAAAGTTGCTGGTGCATTACACAAACCAAACAGCATTACCTTAAACTCATACAGGGTCTCAGGGGTAATGAATCCAGTTTTCTCATGATCAGCCTCATCTACTTTGATTTGCCAGCATCCCGAGTACATGTCCATGGTTGAGAAAAACTTAGCCCCCTTCAGACAATGTAGTATATCTTCAATTTGTGGAAGGGGGTAAATGTTCTTTTTAGTTATCTTATTAAGCTTCCTGTAATCAACACAAAAGCACCAACTGTCATCTTTCTTCGTGACGAGAACCGCTGGTGATGACCGTGGGCTCTGCAAAGGCTGAGTGATGTCATTGTCCATCATTTTCTCTACCTCATCACGAATTATTTGATGTTCCATTGCTGACACATGGTAAGCTCTCTGGCTTATTGTTTGATGGTCTCCAGTGCTAATCCAGCACTTCACTGTCAATTTGTCTGATTTGCTCTCCACCTGTGGATTGAAGCATTCAGAGAACTCTTCAAGAATGGCAAAAAGCTTCTTCTGTTGTTGCTTAGTGAGATCTGGTGATAGTCAAGCTAGAAGATCTTGTCTTGTAGTGGTAGCGCTAATTTCGCCCACAGACTCGGCATGGGAAGTTTCTATGATGCTCAGCTGTTCGGCAATTAATGGCTCAGCATTTGCTATGCACATGCATCTTGGAAGGATCTGCAGTTCTCAGCGACAGTTAACTATCCACAATTCACTGAATCTGTTCTTGAAGGAGATGACAGAGGCTGGGGTGACCAAGTTATTCTTCAGTGGTATGCTTCTCTTACATTCCACTACAAGATCCATGGGTTGATGCATGGCATGAAGCATGACAGTTACCTTTCTAGCGCTGACTGCAGAAATGATCACTTCATCCAGCACACATAGTCTCCACACACTCGGATGTGCATCTTCCTGTCCACAGTATCTCATCTCGTCTAGCATAATCTTCGAGTAACCACAATCCATAATTGCCTGAGAAGCTTTCAAAAAGTCCCATCCGAGAATGACATCATGACTACACTCTTGTAAGATGATGAATTCTAAGAGCTGTGTATGGCCACTTCTAACCACACGAATGTCACAACTTCCTGTAGGTTTTACATATTTCCCATTAGCCACCTTCAGCAGAGATGTTTTGTTGCTGACGAATATGGTTTTCTGCAATTGGTGACGGTACTTCTCCAAAATGACTGAATATGATGCTCCAGAGTCCACAAGAGCTTGGGCTGGTGAGCCATCCATGAGGATATGGCTGTAGTTTCCCATAATTTTTGTAGTGATTGACAGTGGAGGATTTTTCTCTTCGGCAGCCTCACCTCCAAGGAAGGTCACACCCTTTACTTTTCCAGGTTGCAGTGGCTAGGTTATTGGCTGGAGCTTCTAAACAGTGATGGAGACCTTGATAGGCATGTTGGGGAGCGTCCTCTCTAGCAGCTAGCTTGCAGAGATGGTGACCTACGTTGTCGTGCACCCACGTCTTCTTGTTCATCTTTGTTGTCCCAGAGTTGGCATCGGCTAAGATTGGTCTGCTGTTTTCTGGCGCAGGCATCATAAAATATCTGCCACCTTTCTCGACAATAGCACACCACATGTCCCAGTCGTCTGCAGTGGAAACATACTGATTGGTTATCCTGGGTCCTCCAGATGTCTGTCTTCCTTGGTGCCCAAACAGCTTCCTCATACGTCATTTTAGAAACATAACTTCACCTGGGTCTTGACTTTTTCAACGTTTTAAAGGGAAATGAAGAATAAGAGATGGGTTCAATGTCTGTTCCACTTCCTCCCTTATGACCTCTTGAAGCGTCTTGGTTTTTTGCTCGCTGTGCAATCCAAGTGTCTTCTGAGCTTGCTCTCTCACTATCTGATGAAGAACACTTGTGAAATCAGTTCCTTCCTCCATCACAGAATAGATATGATGTTTGGAAGCTGTTCAAACTTCTTGCATGTAATTCATTTTTGATGCATTGTCTCGATATACTGCCACCATTTTATGAAGTCGTCTGCTGTCGAAACCTCCTTCAGGAGTAGGGCTTGATACATGTCCTCAGCAACACCCTTCATGAGATGTGCAACCTTATCTTCCTCCTTCATTCTAGGATCCACTATTTTACACAGATCCAAGACATCTTGAATGTAGGATGCTGTAGTTTCTCCTGGATGCTGTGCCCTGCACTTTAATTTATCTTCAGCCTTGCATTTCTGTTGTTGTGTGTCGCTGAGATACTTGTGCAGTTCCACCTGGAGTACTTCCCAGCTTGTGAACTTCTCCTCGTTGCTCTCATACCATTACTTGGCAGTGCCCTCCAAGTAGAAAAATACTTTAGCCAAACACACAGTGTCATCCCATTTGTTAAATTTGCTACACGCTCCTATACCTTCAGCCACTTGTTTGGATCTTGGTTGTCATCACCAGAGAACCTGGAAGGATGTCTCATGTGGTGGCACACAGTTGATGTCATTGTAATGTCCTCTTCTTCTTCTGTCTTCAATAGATTGCAATCTGTTGAATATGGCCCGAACTTGGGTTTTTCACCATGTAAACAGCGGCTCTGCCATGGCCTGATAGGAGCCACTGTGTCGTCGATAATGTGCACTATCACAAGTTCCAATACCCAGCGTCTCCACCAGAATAATGTCATGTAGAAGAAGGTGATGCATCACAAACACTAACTTCACTTAATGAAGGTTTACTCAGCACTTGCACATACAAGAGCACAGAGTGAGCTGCTTCCGGCCAGAACATGTACGGTATATATACAGTTACAGAACATTCCAGTACAATGATTCTTGACATCTGTGCATACTTCTAGAATGTACTTGAACCGAATAAAGAAATTAAAATTTTACAGTTCATGTGAGTTCTGAAGCCATGACCCTCCATGCAACACTCTAGTATCTATCGTAACCACTACACCACGGCGACTGTGCTACTCAAGTTTTTCTGCGACAATATTTAATAATCAGTAAGCTGACACTGCAGTGGCATGGTTGTATTTTGGATTAATATTCATAATTAAGTTGGAAGAATATGGATATTCCAAAGCATACTAATGTCCACTCATCCATCATTAATGATAAAAAAAAATGTTTACAAAGATATTATTACTACAGCTGTGGCATTATGTAATATGAATTGTTTAAGAAAGATAATAAATTTTTGAAATTTCCCAATAGTATTTCAGTTCAGCCCAATTAAGCAATCCTTGTAACATTTAGTACAGAATTGAAAGCAAAGGTAAATATTAAAAACATGGACCAAAAGTTCACAAAATTTTAACATTAATAAAATTTTATATGATGTTAACTTTAGTTATACAGTGTTGCAGGGAACTGAATATTTATTGTATGCTAAGACATTAGTCTGTTGCTTCAAAGGCAGCCTTATGTAGTGTTACAGGCTGTAAATTGATTAAACATGTGTGGGATAAACAACAATCTAAATATCAGACAATCAGTCTGCTGAAAATGAAAAAGGGAAAAGAAAGAGGCACAATAATATTCTGCATTCTATAGATCACGTTCTCTACACTGGGAAGATTTATTGCAACAAGGATATAGCACTGTTTAGTATAGGGGTCCATGTACACATAACACTTAACAGATGTGAGACAACACTAGTTCACTCTCCTTGCACTCTGCATTGCAACAGCATTATATTACTTAGAAAAAAATGTAATGACTGAACAGCTGTCAGTGTCTGGCCTGCACCTACTGATGGAGGTTGTCTACCATGCTACTGAACGTCAGGATGCTTGCTGAACTCTGTCCTTTCATTGGTTGCCTTCAGCCATTATGTGAATTCTCAATTGTTGGCCAGCAGCCTGTTCTGCTGCACATTGCTCGGCTGTCCTGCTGCATCAGTCTTCTCTTGTCTGTTCGTACATGAAACAGAAGCAACATATTGCGGATGCTATCAGTTCTTTCTGACAGTTCCATTGAATCTGCTAACACCTGTTGCATGACCTATATGTGTATCACAAATGCTGATGAGTGTCCTCATTCCCACTAAATCTTTGTGCTTTGATGCAATGGTTCATACAGCTCACTGCACAATAATATACATCTGTAGCAGAATGTTTTTAAGCACAACCACTTAACATATATCTTACACTCTCTAATGCTGTTAATAGTGATAGTCAACAGTAAACTCAAAACATATTTTATTCCCATCTACTGATCCTAAATTCATTGTGCTTTCACTTGACAGTTCACACGCAATAGACTGCTGCCTAATACTGTGTCTTCCCACAAAAATGTCTGTAACATAAATGTATATAACCAAGCACATGTTACACTAATTGTTCCTAACAGTAACATAAAGTATTTTACAAATAAGCATAACATTTTATTCACTATCATTATTTTACTGTTGTACTATCTGGGTGTATCTTCATTTGCTATAAATTTTACAATGTATTCCACATCTTGTTGCTCCCCTCCTGCACCTGGTACACATCATTGTTTCTTCTTGTTTTCATCTTTAATTGCTTTTGATACGTATCTGCAAGATAAGCTTTTGATACGTAGCTGCAAAATGAGCTTACAATGTTTTATTCTTCTTTCTTTATGGCAGCTCTTTTATAACTTCTGGTTCAGCAAGAGTTTTCCATATTTCTTCACATAATTATGCCCTTTTTCTCCCTTCCCTCCATTACAGTATCCTGATAGAATTCATTTCACTGCAAGTATCATCTCAGAGAAGTTCAGGTTCTAATTCTGCATTCATCTGAATTTCATTGATTCATTTAGTGTTTATAAATGACTATACAGCTGCTGGTTATCTATGAGAAAAACATGGTACTCCTTCTCCAGGGTTAGCTTCAATAAAATTTATTTGCTTTTTATCTCCTTTTATTCACCTCATATCTTCATAATTCGTCTTAAAACTAATTTCATTTTATTTCTCCACAATATTTTCTCATGATTCATCTTAACATTACTTCAATACACCCATTATTTCTTTATAAAGAGACAGCATGATGATTTATCCATGCAGTACATTTCTTCCTTCACAACTGCAAACATGGTAAGTGGCCATGTACCACATTTTGCATTTAAATCCCTGTAACATGAAATGCATATCTACTCTCCCACATCTCTCTCTCTCTCTCTCTCTCTCTCTCTCTCTCTCTCTCTCTCTCTCTCTCTCTCTCATCCTTTTTTTTTAAACTGATAAACTAGATTTTTTTCTGTTCCCTCTTATAGCACTTCACCATAAACATTATTTCCAATTGCACACTGTTGATTTCCAAATCAGTTAATGATTTGTTACTGTTTGCCCATATAGTTTTAAACTTAACAACTGAGTCAATTATTGCCTTCTTCTTTGGTACATTTAATTCCATTAATAAACTTTCTTGTGATTCATTTAAAATTCTGTTCTTATAACTTGCACACACCCAGACAGCCATGCACACTGAAGTGCCTGCTTCTCAGACGAGGAGGCATGCTGGTCCCAGTTTGAATTTGCTCAGGGGATTAATGACAATAGCCAGTGTGTTGGCCAGACTGGATGTGGTTTTAAGTGATTTCCCACATCCCACTTGATGAATACTGGGCTGGCATCCACATCCTGCTTCAGGTATGCTCTATGCAAACATTTAGAAAACTTTCTCACACTTGCACACAGAATTTACTCTAGATGTATACAGGTGGGGTACACAGATTCTGGCAGGGGGGGGGGCAGGGGGGGGAGGACAAATTAGGATGTTGTGGAGGTTGGGTGGGTGACGTGTCACCAGTTTAGGAGGGGTGGGAAGGATCTTGGGTAGGATGTCCTAATTTCAGGGCATGATGACTGGTAATCAAAGCACTGACAAAGGATGTGGTTCAGTTATTCAAGTCTGGGATGATACTGAGTGATGAAGCAGGCACTCCTTTGCAGCTGGTTCTTGAGAGTGGTGGGAGGAATTGGCCAAAAGTTAATATGTAACAGTCTTTTTATTGTGCCTGTCTGCAACTCAATGTGTCATCTCTATGGTGAGTAGGAGTCTGTCTTTTCCATAATATTGGTAACGACTACCTAGCCAATTTGAGCACCTCTGGCAGTGCACAAAAGTAAACATTGATACTAGAGTATCAAAAAGTTCGTTATCAGTTTTTGATGAAATTATTTAATTGGATAAATAAAAATCTCACCAAGTGTGTGTTCTTCTGTTGCTTGGTGAGTAGATTTTTTTATCTATCCAGTTAAATAATTTTATCATTACCAGTTTTGGATCATGTATTACAGATGTTGACAGGGAAAGTTGTAAAACATATATAAGAGATCTAGGCCTTTGTAATCTTTCCTGTCAGATAATAAACATAAAGACCGGCTTGCTGAAACCCCCAAAACAGCTGACCTACAAAGTTATCTACTCAGAACATAAAAGTACATGTTTTTTTTAGGGCACTGCCAAATCAAAGCTGGGCTGAAGTGTATGTGGAAAACAATGTAGTCACTAAGTTCTCTAAATTCTGTACATTATTTAAATTAATTTTTGAGGAGACATTTCCAGAAGTAGGTACTTTAACAGCAGTAGCTAAGGAAGAAATATGGATAATTGCAGGTATCAAACAGTCCTTCCATATGTTCAAATTTATCAGTTCTTTACAAAAGCAGTGCACTAATCCACAGTTCCTGTGTTCATGGGCACCAACAGAAATATTTCCAAGTGGCGTAAGATTCTAAAATTGCCATCTTCTTACATAACTTCTTACATTGAATAGGTTGGGAAGCCAGACCTTTTATGTTATTAATATGAATGTGAATGCCACATTTTTGATTCAACATCCTTAAATTCTCATATGGTTACATTCACAATATCCAATAAGTTGAAAATATTCACAAAAAGTTATTCGTATTCCAAAATAGTAGGTCGACACTCAAAACTAAAAACATAAAGTTTAAATGAGTCAGAATGATTGAGAAAATACTGTAGATTATCAATAAAAATAACCAATAACTACTGCCACATAAGGTTCCTCAAAGTGGGGAAACAGAATAATTTTTTTTTTTTTTTTTAAAAAAAGCTTGTTCAACTCTGATGAACTGCCTACAGACAAAATTTTATACCTGGTCATGTTAGTGGATGTGTTGCATTACTTTTGAGTTTTGTATTTTCTGATATTAACTGGAATAACCAAAGTTGAAAGAAAAAGAGTGTATGAGCTACATGCTTAGTTTTGACTGGGTGAAGTGTAACTCAGGGCCACTATGTGACTGGATGAATGTCGGAAATCTCCCAAAACTGACCGCAAGCTAGACTGCAGTTCTGTGAGTGCATGTGCTGCTGTGCTGCACACCATGGAGTTTGAGAAGGCCTCAGTTCCAGGAGGGAGCATATTTTTGACATTTCACACTTCACTTGAACTGTGAGACAACTAAAAAAAAACTCAAACATATAGTGATTTCTAAAGTCACAGTATTTCCTGTTGCACTCAGCACTGTAAAATAGCAGTCCAATAGAGCTGCAGGCAATGATTGCTGGAAATTTGTGACAATCCTGTTATGCAGATTTGCTGTTATCCGTATTTCAGGAGGGGGCTAGCGCCTCCTCTTGCCTCGCCTCTCCCTTTGTGGATACCTATGCCTAAATTACTATCAAAGATATAAAAAAAATATACAGGAGGGCATTGCTTGTGCTTACACAGATTTTTCTGGCATAATAAATGTTGATACTCTTCACTGGTATGCAGCTAAATTTCATCATCCTGATAACACAATATTTAAACCGTCCAACTGGCCATCATCTTCAGGTGAGATTGCAAGTGCACAATCATGGCAGAACTGAGGTAACATCAGATACAGCGGGTTCTTTATAGCCCAAGAACAGGCTGCTGCACAAATGTGAAAAGTGAAAGGCTCCCCTCTGTTAAGTGAAGAGCTGCAGCACTGCTGACAATAGAAACTAACAAAAATTATGAATCACAAATTAAGATGCACAGAGTCAAAAATCAAACCATTGTTGTTCTATATCTGATTACCTGATAAAATAGGACTCCACATCTTGCTTAACGAAAAACCTTTATATCTCTTAATAATGTCATCGGATAACTGTATTTTGATCGATTCCTTAAGTACACAATCCTAGTAATGGGAAGAATGGTGAGATCCAGTTGCATACTCATGAAAAACATCAACAGGGCACTGCCTGCTGCAGAAAAGGATTCAGTCACAAAATATAATAAAATAAAAGCCAAAGAAAATAAAAGCGAGTACTGTGGGGTGTCATGAGACAAGAAATGGAAAAGGCAGAAACAAGTATAATAACATACAAATCAACAAGAAGGAAAGAATAATAGAAAATCCTCAGGAACTGGCAGACTTTGTAGATGACTATTTCCCTGGTATTGCAGATAAGTTGCAGCAAAATCTTCCTAAAACTCATGTTGCACCCACAATGACACACAACAAGCACAGTGATGATGTTTCCCATAAAACTACCAAAAGCCAGAAAGGCAACACAGAAATGAAAAAATAAGCAGACATAGGTGAGGTTCCATTCTCTGTCCCATAGGCACACAAGACAGCAAACAACTCTCATTAACATACTTTATAAATGACTCATTTAGTTAAGGTTCATATTTTTCCAGAGTACCCAAAGCATGCACAAGTTGTGCTCTTACTGAAGAAAAGTAATGCAATGAGTTTTGAAAACTACAAGCCAGTTTTGCTGCTGTCTACATTCTCAAGAATAACTGAATCAATCAAGAAAAGCAGACTAATGAGTTACATGAATAAATACACCCCTCTTAATGAAACACAGTTTGGTTTCTGAAGCGGGAGAAGTAAAATATTGGCTATTACAGATTTCACAAAAGTGGTACTTGAAGCTCTTGACAAGGCTGATTGGGTTACAGGCATATTCAGCATATTCTTAGACTTGTCCAAAGCTTTTGATGCTGTTGACTATAAAATACTACTGTACTAAACAAGCTACAAGCACCAAGTCTAAGAGGAATAGTAAACAAGTGGTACCAATCACACCTGGAAATCAGGATGCAAAAGGTAGAGATAGACCACACATCTACTGATGATAAATTTTTAGTAAAGCAACTGTCAGCCAAGAAACATATAAACATAAGAGTTCCTCGGGATAGTGTTTTGGGTACAATTCTGTTCTTAATATGTATCAATGATGTTCCATACAGTACAATACATGGAGGAAAAGTTCTCTTCACTGAAGACAGCAACATCATAGTCACTGATAAAAGATGGGAACTCCTTTTGGAGGAAGTAAATGAAATGCTGAGAGATGTTTACTATTGGGTAGTATGCAATAACTGAACACTGATATAAAGAAAACAAACAGTATGCTTTTCAGCATAAAGATGGGAAACAACTCTGTCACATTAAACACATATGATAAATGTATTGATTGTATTTGTATTGTATTGTATTTATTTATTTATCCTGTGGATCACATATTGTACAAAGTACACATGATATAGGACAAGTCATTTTTCTTAACAAATATCATTTTAAAAAAATGTACACAAAATTGTTCATTGATATATTTAAAAACAAAGATGATGTGACTTACCAAATGAAAGTGCTGGCAGGTCGACAGACACACAAACAAACACAAACATACACACAAAATCCAAGCTTTCGCAACCAACGGTTGCCTCGTCAGGAAAGAGGGAAGGAGAAGGAAAGACAAAAGGATATGGGTTTTAAGGGAGAGGGTAAGGAGTCATTCCAATCCCGGGAGCGGAAAGACCTACCTTAGGGGGAAAAAAGGACAGGTATACACTCGCACACACACACATATCCATCCACACATACACAGACACAAGCAGACATTTTCATTGATGAATATAGTAACTTCACATACAGAGAATACAAACAATTTACATGGGGAACTAAGAAACATGTAGGCAATGTAGTGCTACTTTAAATTTACACAAATAATCACTGAGATTACAGAATAGTGAAAATGTCAACTGGAAACACAACGGAAGGACAATGTCATTTAAAAACTACATTACACATGAAATAAACATTGAGATTTCACAGACAATTAAGTTTTAATACTAATAGAATCTGTATGTGTACATTCAAAAAGCGAGTTGAAAAATTTTGGGAAGTGAAACTGAAACATAGTTGTGTATAATAGAAATTAGGTTATTATTTTGCCTACAGAATGTTTTGCTCTAATCACAGTATTTTACAAAGGAACTTTATAATTTTTCATTTCCAGGAATTCTTGTACTGAATAGAAACAGTGCTTTGTCAGAAATGCCTTTAGTTTATTTTTAAATATTGGATCTGGAGCAGTTTTTATTTGTTCTGGAATTTTATTGTGTAATACGACACCCAGATGAGTTATATATTTTTGGTATGATGATGTCCTTGAAAAAATTTGATGGATATTAGATTGCCCTCTGGTATAATGAGCGTGTATATCATTGTTTTGGATTAATTTGCCTGTTCTTGAGAGGTATTCCCTGGTGAATAGGATTGTTTCTTGAATGAATAGGGATAGGATGCTTAGAACATTTAGTTTTATAAATTGACATTTACAGGATTCCAGCTTCTTGAGGCCACAGATTATCCTCAGTGCTCTTTTTTGTAGTTTAAATATATTTGTGCTGTGAGTTGAATTTCCCAAAAGATGATTCAATAGCGGAGCAATGAGTGGAACTGCACATGGTATGCTTGCATTAGTGTGGATTTACTTGTAGTAGATTTTAATATTCTTAGTCCATAGCACAATGATGAGAGTTTCTTTGATAAGTTGTTTATATGTGTGTCCCATTTTAAATTTTGTTGGACCCATAGACCCAAAAATTTTGTTGCGTTTACATTTTTAATTTTATCATTATTTAACTTTACTTGGATAGTTTTTTGACTGGATGTGGGAATTAGATGGAAGTTGATACATACAGGTTTCCCACTATTAACAATTAGGCCATTTTTGTTAAACCACTCAGAAAGTTTTTTCATAGAGTTATCGGATATTGTCTGAAGGGATTCAGGGCTAGATCCAGTCAACACTACGCTTGTATCATCAGCAAACAGGATAGTTTTTTGTGGGCTCATACGTTCAACAAGATCATCTATGTAAATGAGGAAAAGTAATGGCCCTAGAACAGAACCCTGGGGAACACCATATCTTATTGTTCTTTCCTCCGAGAGGAAAACTGTGTTATTTATTTTATTCTGTACATTAATATCGAATTGAAGTGATACCTTCTGTCTGGGGTTTTGTAGGTAAGAGCATAGCCAGTTGTGAGCCACACCTCTTATTCCTCTTCTTTCCAATTTAGCAAGCAATATGATCTAGAACGTCAAAGGCTTTAGAGAGATCTAAGAAGATACCTGCAGCTATATTATGTTGGTCAATTGATTTCAGTATGTGGTCCAACAGTTCAAAAATTGCTGTCTGGGTGGATAAAGATTTACTAAAACCATGTTGTTGAATGCTGATTGGTGCGTGGTTTTTTATGAAATTTATAAGCCTGTCATAAAAAAGTTTTTCCAGGATTTTTGAAAAGATGCTTAATATGGATAATGGTATATAATTGGATACTAAATCAGGGGAACCTTTCTTTAGTAATGGTGAGACTTTAGCTATTTTGAGAGCATCTGGAAAAATGCCAGTTTTTAATGATTGGTTGTAGATGGTTGATAATGGCTTTACTATATGGGGAGCACACACCTTTAATATGAGGACAGGTACTTCATCATAGCCACTAGAGATTTTATTGCGTAACAATTTAATTATGTTCATAATTTCATCAGGGTTTGTTTCATAAACAAACATTGTAGCATTAGTGCCGTTTGATGTATTGGTGGAATTGAAGAACGATACCTTGCAGTTTGCCTGAATGAGATCTTCTGCTAATGAGGTGAAATATTCATTGAACTTGTTTACAACTGTGTATGGATCTGTGACCTTAGAATCATTAAGTGTTAGAGAAATGTTTTCCTTTTTAGGTGTTGAACTACAAGTTTCTTTTTTAATAACTTTCCACATAGCTTTCGTTTTGTTTGAAGAGTTTCTTATGAAATTGTCATTCCATAAAAGTTTTGCCTGTCTAATCACTCTAAGATAAGTTTTTTTGTAGGCTTTACAATAGTCAGAAAATTCTTCAGTGACTATGTATTTTTTGGAGCAATATTGGAGAAATCTGTTTCTCTCACTAGAAATTTTGATTCCTTTTGTTACCCACGACTTTCTATTTTGATTGCTTGAAGTTGTTGTTTCAAAAGGAAATGCTGTATTAAAGTAATAAAGGAAGGTGTTATGGAAGC
Organism: Schistocerca cancellata; assembly: GCF_023864275.1. Lineage (NCBI taxonomy): Eukaryota > Metazoa > Arthropoda > Insecta > Orthoptera > Acrididae > Schistocerca > Schistocerca cancellata. Next base: position 886,982,378 of record NC_064626.1, read on the forward strand.
TTAAGAACATATTATCAACAGTTGTTTGCATGTAAACACTGTCCCAATTTTCCTTAACTAATAGGAAGTTAAAAATCCTAATATTGCCATCTGAAAAGTTTCTTCTTTGAAATACTTTTTTGGGGCTGATTTTACTATTTTCCATGTCAACGCTCAGTAGCTGAGCATCATGGTCACTGTATCCCATGCTCAGTACTTCGCCAGTGAATTTGTAACAAGTATCAGTTATGAAGATTTGATCAATTATTGAATCAGTATGCTTTGTTGATCTTGTTGGAGAGTGTATTGTGGGGATCATATTAAAGGATTTGGTCATGTTTAACAAATCAAGTTCAGCATTACTGTTTTTTGATAAATCAATGTTAAAATCGCCACAAAGTATTATTCTCATATTTAATGAGCTGACACTATTCAGCAGAACTTCTAATTTGGTCATAAAATTTGGAATATTACTACTTGGTGCTCTGTATACATTTATAATTATGTAGTTTAGTTCAGGCAGCTTAACCATAGAAAGCTCAAATTCCTTATCTTCAGATAATGCAATCTGTTCATTTAGGCCTACCTCACAGAATTTTATCTGGTCCTTTACAAATATAGAAGTACCACCATGTGTGGAAAGATTCCTACAATAGAAGCTTGTTAATGAGTACCTTGGAATAGAGGTTGACTGAATTTCTTCTTTAGACAGCCAGTGTTCAGTAATACATATTACATCTGGATTTATTTGAGACTGAAGTAACACTTCCAGCATTTGAATCTTATTTCTGAATGACTGGACATTATGGTGTAATACAAGAAATGATGGACTTTGTGACTTTTCAGTTAAGGGTTTAATTAATTTCTTTTCTAAAGGTATTTCTGACACAGCACTTATACTAAAAAATTTGCCGAGATTTTATTTTTGTGTGTGGCTTCTTGCACGCAATTTTCAGTAGCAGAGATGGTTTTGAGTGGTTGACACAGTTCTGCTTCCATCAAAGCTTCTGTTTTTGGCCTAAACCATTTTGTAATTTGTGGTTGTTTGGCGATCTTGATACTTGGGGCTGATTTCTTCAGGATATGATTTCGGAGTTTTTCTACTATTTGGTCTTTTCCTAACATATTTAAATGTAGTCCATGAGCTGTATGAAATCTTCTTCCTAAATTGTATGTATCAATCATCTCTACGTTATGAAATGTAGAACATATTTCTGATATCAGTTTGTTTGCAATGCAAATTTCTTGGTTGACACAGGACCAGGAAGACAAATCATAACAATGAGGAATGTTAACAACGAGTACATTTGTATGTAATAGGTTGTTTAAGCATTCCTTCATTTCTTTTGCAAACCCTTTTGTTTCATTCCTATATATATCGTTAGAACCACCTAGAAGCACGACAAAATCACAATTACTTAAGTGAGATACATTAGTAGAGTTTGTTAGTTTATTTACCTCACAAAACTGCGCTCCTGGCTTCACAAAACCTGTTACCATTAAACTACATTTATCTTTCAATAGTGCTGAAATTCCACGTCCATGACTGTCACCAAGCACACAAATTTTTTTGTTCATCACAGTTTTGGGGCTAGAAGGTTTTGAAACGTGTTTTTGCTGTGTAGATATATTCTGTTTTTGCATATTTGGTAACCTTTTTTGATAACTGTGAACCTGTGTTAACTTTGCGGTCTTGGGAGCAAATTTATTGTATGCAGCAGAAGTTTGTTTTTCACAATGACCATCGTTTTGTAGTAGGATATCGAATTTGTTTTTTTGAGCTATTACTGAAGAAGAAACACTATTTACGATATCTGCACACTTTATTTTACACGGACTCTGTTGTGTAGGTGCCACATTTTGCTTAATAACAGGCTTTTCTTTCAGATGGTGCACGATTTGATCTTTTGTAGATAGGCCTACCGTTTTTTGGAACAAACACAAAGTTTTTTGGTATGAATATTGTTTGCAATTAACATGAAATGAACACAAAAAGAATGTTATCAGCATGCTTGCTCTTTGGCTTTTATCATCAGTTTGTAACAGTCAATGCCTCGTAGTGACATACTGTTCCCAAGTACACTCAGTTCATGACTATAGGATTCTTTTCTGGAGATTGAAGGCATAAAAAATGGACTCAGTTTTTAAACTGTAGAAAAAGCATCATAAGAATAATAACTAGAAGTAGGGCTCAGGCTCATTGTAAAGCACTGTTTAAAAAAGTGAAGACACCTATCAGTCTGTTGTGCATATCATGGAAAAAATTACTAAGAACTTTATTAATAGTTCTATACAAAATCCTGGAAAAGAGTTAGTTTGAACTTACATTTACCAAGGAAAAACCAACAAGAAACTTAAAACAGAATTTTCTACCACAGAATAAAAGTGTATAGTATGCTGTACAATTAAATGAAAAAGATTAAAAAATACATCTGTTTAAATAGACAGCTACAACATTCTTCACATGTAATGCATACTAGACAATTAAAGATTAGAGGACTAAGAATAATGGTTAATACTGAAAAGGGATAGCTACAGCACCCCATTAAATTACAATCTAATGCTTTTACAAGTAAAGCTTGTGCCAAAATCTAAAGTGCATAATAATAATATCTTGTCATCTCCTGAGTTTGACATCTCACTCATGGGAAGATGCTGACTCAGTTTTTCAGGTGAGCTGAGGGGAGAACTTGATGATGTGCATGGGCACAGTTACATGTTTATGAACCTGGAGTCAGTTTTCTGAAAGGACTGGAGTTAACGCAAGGGGAATCACAGTATTTTCACGGATCAGCAGCCACCAGTAGATATATTTAGTGTTTGCAATGATGAAGTGCAAAACTCTGCTTTATATTTTAAGTTATGTGGAGCAAATTGTGTGTAAATCAAAGAAAATTGAACAATAGGGACCATTCAAATGAGGCAATGCAGTTGTTAACACACTGACTTCATATTCAGGAAGAAGTAGTTTGCTCTGTCCAGCCATTCTGATTTAGGTTTTCCTAAATCATTTCAGGCAAATGCCGGGATGGTTTGTTCATCAAAGCCACAGCCAGTCGCCTGCCCTACACTTATAAAAGTTTACTGCTGACTTGTACATTCTCTCTCTCTCTCTCTCTCTCTCTCTCTCTCTCTGTCTGTGTGTGTGTGTGTGTGTGTGTGTGTGTGTGTGTGTACATTCTCTCTCTCTCTCTCTCTCTCTCTCTCTCTCTGTGTGTGTGTGTGTGTGTGTGTGTGTGTGTGTGTGTGTGTGTGTATGTGTGTTGAGCTAGTTATTTTCATTGTATTACCATGACAAATCCTATATCATGTATGCCTTCACTGTTTTGCAAAAATAATCTCACACCAAAACTGTGCACTGTGGACTAAACGAAGCTTGCAGGCTGGTTGCAGAGTATTTAAAACCTAACTGTAGTATATGAAGGTATGGCCCCTGCCTTACCTCAGAAGAGTCACAACTGTTTTCTGCCAAGCCTCCTGTAGCAGCCACATTGCTTGGGGATACAAGCCACATTAATACATGATGTGCAGGTCATGGTAAACAGTGCTGCAGTCACAGCTACCTATTTGTGTCTGCACGGTCACATGTCTACTTGACACTGTCCCTGTATTCCTCCGCTGACGTGCACTTACATTGCTGCTTAGCCTCTAGATGGCCAGTTCAGCTCCGGGCTCCAGACTGATCTCAAGCTGCCCTCAATGCTACGCTTCAGACCACAATGCCTGCACTGCTGCTGCCCATCAAACAGTGCCTCCTTACACCTATCAGAGCTGCTGGATGCCTGTCATCTGCTCCAGAAGATACTGTTTTGCCTCACCACAACTATCTATCCATCAGCCACTCTGGAATTCCCCACTTCACTGTACCTGTTCCTTGACTACCCATCGGCTCACAGCCTTGTGGGACCATGTTGCAACATACCCACAGTATCTCACTGTTTATTGCCACTACTGATTGTGGATTTTGTTGTAGTGGGTAATTGCTAAGCATAATCACAAGAGGACATTTTAGTTGCACTCATATGTAGACATTCATCCTCTAAAACTGTACACATTTATTTAATGGCTAATAAACAAACAGGCATTATTCCAACATGTGCATATCAATCACTACCTTGGTACACAACTTTGCCAAGGATATGTCAACTGGCCATGAGGGTATTGGTTTTGTGCTACAGTGCTCGTCCCTTGTCCACCATAGACTTCAGTGCCAATGAGAATATTGGTTTTATGATGTGTATGACACTCACAGTTTGTGTGGATTCTCAGATTTGCCCACTCCAGTGCCTGCTCATGGTTTACTGGCTGCTGCACCAGCTCCTGGTCTCATCCATCACCATGCCAACTCTCCTCCACCACACCAAGCCAGGTGCTGACATGCCATGTCACATTCCACCCAGACAATTCAACTGTGGCCAACCTCCTTCCCAAGGCTGGCAGCATCTGGCAGGACAAGGAGGATGAGGCTGCTTCTTTGTGTGTGTTTCAGTGCTTCCTGGTGTGTCTTCGTTCATTTTTTCTGGAGCAAAACTTTTTTCTTTTTCTGCTGTTTGATTTTGCTTATGTGTTCATTTGTCCTTAAGGGGCAGCATAATCGTGTTACTGAATTGAATCAGTCTGTCTTTCAGTCCTACTACAGAGTGAATGTCTTCAACAGGACTGTTCATGTTTTCCGACAGTACAAGCATCCACAAGTGTAGTGGACATGGACTGTCCAGTTCTTGGATTGAGTACCCGTCCGTGTTCAGTTGTTTGGCTGTCTTGATTCTGGTAGATAGTCCTTTGCAATTCATGTTCACATTATCAGCAGACCTAAGTCCTTGGCAATGCTATCTCTACTGTGGAGTTCACGTGGGAGGGGGGGGGGGGGGCAGGTCCATTCATGTGTTGTTCCAATGTGCATTCTCTTGCTTGCTGTTGCTGGTCTGAAAATTCCTCAAGCTCATGTATTTGTTCAGTCTGTAGTGTATTCTGTCACTGGAGCTATCATTGCCTCCAGCCCTCCAATTCAGGCCTTCAGTAATTTATCTTTACCTCCAGCCCTTCCAGTCAGGCGTCGGGCAATTTAGGACCTACTGCAGAGCATCATTTGGCTCCCTCACGTTCTCTAGTTTTTCTCCCTTCCAGTTAGATGTTGGGCAATTCAGGACCTGGTGCAGAACATCATTTGGCTCACTCACATTCTCCAGTTTTTCTTTTGCAGCATTAGGAGGTGGTATGCAGCAGTTTTATGTGTGGGAAGCTGAGCCTCTTGCCATCAAGCTTGTTTAACATGTTTTCATGCCACGAGGCACTCCACTCTTGTTCACAATATTCAACGCCAGATATCCCTCTGGCATTGATACAGACCCTTCCCAAGACATCATTTGACTCCATCTCATTCATCATTGGCCACACAGGCATCTATCTGGCCATCACCAGCAGTCACAGCCAACCTACTATCTGATCTCTTGTGCCAGCCCTTCAGTCATTGTTGGCCCTGTTGCAGCTAGCCCTCTTGATGCTGTTCCTGGCCATTGCCGCTTCTGTCACCAAAGTCACAGCTGCCTCTGTGGCCATCAGTGCAGCCTCCTCCACAGTCATCACTAGCCCCTATTACAGTCGGACCTCTTCATGCCATTTCTGGCAGTCACCACCACTGCTACCTCCTCCCTGGCCATCCCAGTGTCATGTCAGCCGTCCCCACTGGCGCCGCATATCCCGTCATTTATTCTTCTGAGGCTGAATTGTGCCTTCTTCGACACTTCACCACCAATCCTGCATACACCATGCCTTCTTGCCACCTACAGTGGCTAGTTGCCTTCTGCTGCATGGACATGTTGTATTTCTTTTGTTGGGATCAATTTTTTTGTATTAATTGACTGATTGTCTTGTTGTTTTGTTCCAATCAGTTCTGGCGGGTGCTCAGGACTTTCTCCCCTGGGTGCTATGTTTCTCTGATATGGTTGTGCACTCTCCATTAAGAAGGCAGGAGTGTAGTACACACAGAGCTAGGCCCCTGCCTATTCGGCCACCATACTCACTGTTATGCTTCACGGGCCATATATGGCCCGTGTTTTGTCTTGGGAGATCGTTTGTCAACAAAAGAGTTGCTGAGCTATTTACCGCCTAATATCCTGCATCTGGGGACACAAGTAGTGCCAATATATGACGTGCAGGCTGTGGTACACAGTGCTGCAGTGGCAGGCACCTATTCTCATCTGTACGAACATTTGTCCACGTGAAACTGCAACTGTATTCCTCCACTGATGGGTACTTAGGTCGCTGCTCAGCTCCTCAATAGCCAGTTCAGCTGCAGACCGATTGCCAGCTGCCCTTTAGCCTTTGCTTTAATCACAATGCATGCCACTGCTGCTACTTATCAGAGAGCACCTCCTCATGCCTTCACCGGAATCACAGTCGCTGGACGCCTACAGAGGCTCCAGAAGGCCCTGCTTTGCCTTTGCCTGGATCACTGCCACCATCCATCTGTCAGCCACTCTGGAAGGTCCCACTTCACGGAACTTGCACCTTGAGTGCCCACGAGCTCACAGCCCAGAACCAACGATCGTGGACTTCATCATAGTGGGCACTAACTATGCATCGTCACAAACGACCATTTTGGATAAATGTTGTCTATTTTTGTTTGATGATATTTTGGAGTTTTTCCATTAAATATGTATACACTGTTTATTCTTAAGATAGGCTTCTGAAACAGGCAAATAAAAATAGTGAGAGGATCTCTGGATAAATAAATAGATGGACTATCTATAACTATACAATAGCCAACGAAAATACCACATGTTACCTGTAAATTGCTTTGGCACATCAACTTGACCTAATCAGTAGTTCTGTGTTAGCTTGCACTTAAAAAGCGCACAGCCTATCAGGGAATGGGTGAACGACTGTCCAGTAAACTTTTGTCGATAGCAGTTGGCAACAACCTCAAGCTACAAAACAGCGCAAGAATACTCAGCTCAATTTGTCACTTATCACAAGCTATATTACATCTAATGCTGTATGAATGACACTTCCAGATCTATCTGTGCATTATGACTTTAAGCTACAAGCAAGCACAAGCTACAAGCAAGTATCTATGTTTTAATGGTGTATTGTACTATACTCTTAACCACAGTCCATAATGTTGGCTTTTTTCGCCTTTGAATAAGCCAATGACGCTCCTTGGCCTGTGTATCATCCACTCGCGTAGCTTAATACCCTCTCCGCCATATCATTTTCCAATTACGTCTTCCGTTTCATTTTGTTCCTTATCTTTTTGTTTGTTTTCCTGTTTCTCCTAGTCATTTTGTGTAGCCTGTACATCTCCAATTGTTCATGAGCGAGCTAGATGGCGCAGTGGTCAGCATACTGGACTGAGGACTCGCATTCAGTGGGACGACGATTCAAATCCCTGTCCGAATATAAAAATTTCTCTTCCCGTCATTTTCCTAACTCGGTCAAAGCAAATGCCATGATGGTTCTTTGAAAGGACACGGACGACTTCCCTCCCCCTTCTTTCCTAATCTGAGCTTGTGCTCTGTCTCTGATGACCTCGTTCCCGACAATATGTTAAAACTAACGTCGTCCATCCTCATTGCTCGCTGATTCACCCATCAACTTTGAATGGTTTTGTGTTAGATGTCCCTGCCACAGGTCAAAACTGTAATATAGTCTGGCGGTAAACTTTCCATTTCCGAAACATTCGGAAAGTTAAGTTTGAAAATCCGATGCACCACAGTCATTTTTATTCTTATTTTTTCTTTCCTTGTCGTTCATCCAGCGTGCTATTCATCTCCCGTAGAAGAAAAACCCTCGTTTCAATATGTTTCTTCATTGTTTACGAACACACGATTGCTCTGCTCATCTGGGGGGGTAATGTACAACTTGCGTACTCTTCGCATTTACGGAAACTCCTTCACCCTAATTTATAATCAGTCTTTTGATAAGAAAAACTTCGCCACGTAGTCCTAGACCGTTATTTTGTACATATTTGCACATGCTGCTGTAATGTTTCTCTTATGAACATGAGCAGTCGTAAAAGCAGGAAACAAATTGCTAATATTTCTACGAAACAACAAAAAATACTAGGCCTACGTGAACGTCAAATTACTACACGTTTGCCTGTTAGCTCTCGATGTAACTCCACATTGAGCACAGAGTTAACTTTGACATATCACAGTGGATCATCTTTCATTTTAAGTCCTTAGAGTTGTGGGTGTGTTGCGGATTATCTTTGCAAACTTTTATTTGCTCATGTTTATAAATAGCAAGAGAAAGTTTACATTGATGTAGAGGCGTCAGCAAGGAGCGTCGCGTCTGTTGAACGTTACGCACAGTGAGATGGTAGCATCGGTTGAAATAATTTTTATAATGGAATTAATTATTTGTTAATGACATCACGACATCGTCACGCATTGAAAGTGAACAGATATATTACCGCGAGGGCGCACTATTTATTTCTGAAAGAGACATGGGCTCGACGTTTGCAAAATTGTTGAGAGACAATTGCCGCCCCGACATTTTAGCAGATAATGTACGGCAGCTTGTTGGAAAGAAAAGAAAACGAAGCGAAGAACCCGAACCTGAATTGAACGACCGAATGCGGGCGCCCAAAAAGTAAGTTTCAATAAATCTTTCAGCACAAATCGTATATGCGACGGAGTTTATTTACTTAAAATTCAACTTTTTTCTTACCAGTATAATACCGTTGTGTGAGTTGTAAATACTTATATATGTATCTTAATTTTCCGTAATTTTTCTTTTGCATCTGGAACTAGAAGCCAATCGGTAATAGCAACTGTCATCACTTACACCCCTCCACACCCCCCCATTTCCTGAATGTGAATTTTTCTCTATTTTATGACAAAATTACGCCCACGACGTGGAAAATTATTGTGTAGTTTCCCGATAAATGCTCGCAGCAGTGCGTCACCTGGGGGATGTTTTGAGAAAATACGAAGTAACATAGCAAAAACAGAGCAGTTATGTTAATGATGAATTTAGAAAACTTAATGGTTAGGAACGTACTTGGAGGTGATTCAACAGTTTTATGAGTGCTATAGCAGACTTTTCAACATTGGACGGTAACTTTAACAATGTTTAAACTTTAAATCGGCTGCAACTGAGTTAACAAGATTTCTCTATATTCTGTAATGTTTCTGTGTATATTAGCACGGTTCCTTTCTGAAAGGCGGCCAATTTAAATGTAAGAGAAGAAATACACCAGATCCGCAATGTATCTTGTGTTCCGACTTTCGTTATGAACAGAGTGCAGTTTCTCGATTAACTTTGCAACATAATGCCGAAAAATGCCACCTACCCAATATTTTTGAGAATAGACTGTTGGAATATTGCGAAGTTTGTCAGATTGGAACCACTATCCCAGTTTCATTGAACGTTTATTTAGTATAGTTTATTTTTGTACATAGATTATATTTCACAGTCATATATGGACTAAATCAAAATTGCTTACAAATTTATGTTTGATGCAAAAATTTAAGCAACAGTAGGTCAAGGGAAGTGACTGATCCCAGAGGATAAACCCAACAGCAACTATCGATACCACATTATAAAACCCCAAAACATTCACCACAATTATTGACACACACACATACACACACACACACACACACACACACACACACATAATAGAGGGAAACATTCTACGTGCGAAAAATATATCTAAAAACAAGGATGATGTGACTTACCAAAAGAAAGCGCTGGCAGGTCGATAGACACACAAACATACACACAAAATTCTAGCTTTCGCAACCAATGGCTGCTTCGTCAGGAAAGAGGGAAGGAGAGGGAAAGACGAAAGGATGTGGGTTTTAAGGGAGAGGGTAAGGAGTCATTCCAATCCCGGGAGCGGAAAGACTTACCTTAGGGGGAAAAAGGACAGGTATACACTCGCACACACACCCATATCCAACCGCACATACACAGACACAAGCAGACATTTGTAAAGGCAAAGAGTTTCGGCAGAGATGTCAGTCGAGGTGGAAGTGCAGAGGCAAAGATGTTGTTGAAAGACAGGTGAGGTATGAGCGGCGGCAACTTGAAATTAGTGGAGGTTGAGGCCTGGCGGATAACAAGAAGAGAGGATATACTGAAGGGCAAGTTCCCATCTCCGGAGTTCTGACAGGTTGGTATTAGTGGGAAGTATCCAGATAACCCGGATGGTGTAACACTGTGCCAAGATGTGCTGGCCATGCACCAAGGCATGTGTAGCCAGAGGGTGATCCACATTACCAACAAACACTGTCTGCCTGTGTCCATTCATGCGAATGGACAGTTTGTTGCTGGTCATTCCCACATAGAAAGCTTCACAGTGTAGGCAGGTCAGTTGGTAAATCATGTGGGTGCTTTCACACGTGGCTCTGCCTTTGATCGTGTACACCTTTCGGGTTATAGGACTGGAGTAGGTGGTGGTGGGACGGTACATGGGACAGGTTTTACACCGGGGGCGGTTACAAGGGTAGGAGCCAGAAGGTAGGGAAGGTGGTTTGGGGATTTCATAGGGATGAACTAAGAGGTTACGAAGGTTAGGTGGACGGCGGAAAGACACTCTTTCATGAAATCCTCTCCACTCCACCAAGAGTGTCTTTCCGCTCCTGGGATTGGAATGACTCCTTACCCTCTCCCTTAAAACCCACATCCTTTCATGTTTCCCTCTCCTTCCCTCTTTCCTGACGAAGCAATCGTGGGTTGCGAAAACTTGAATTTTGTGTGTGTGTCTGTGTTTGTTTGTGTGTCTATCGACCTGCCAGCGCTTTCGTTTGGTAATGTTAAAAGAAAAGAAAAAATTCCTTGACGTCTATATTTATGTGCTGCTCCATGACTCTGCTGTCAATATCTTTATTCTTGGCTTGTGTGTAAGAATTTATTATGACGACGCCTTTAGCCCTGTGGCACATTATGACACCATACGAACTCTGTTGGCTGTAGCTGCTTCAAAGAAAATGCTGGTAGAACAATTCGATGTAAAGACAGCTTTTTTGAATGGAATACTTGAAGATGGTACAGGCCGAGTATGTTTCTTAAAAAAAGGTCTTTATGGGTTGAAGCAAGCGCCACATTGCTGGAACAAACGTTTTGTTGAGTTCATGAAGAAAGCCGGTTTTTCAAACAGTGATGCAGACCCATGCCTATTTTATCGTAGACAAAATGGAAATAGCCTTTATGTGGCAATCTACGTTGATGATGGCCTGATTGTCGGCAGTAACAAGAAAGAAATTGCTGTTTTTATGGATGTTTTACAACATGAATTCGAAATAACAACTGGCAGTCTTGACAATTTTCTTGGCATAAAAATAAAGGAATATGAAGATGGAGCAATAATGATAAGTCAAGAGAAATACACAGAAAAAATTCTGCAAAGATTTCGAATGGCAGAATGCAATACAATCTCAACTCCTATTGGACGTGAGGACAATAATCAAAACGAAGAAGTTTCGTCATCTGTACCCTACCGTGAAGCAATTGGTTGTCTCATGTACCTTTCAACAGTAACTCGTCCAGACATCACTTTTGCAGTCAATAAAGCTGCTCGAGCTATGGAGAAACCAACCACTGAAGACTGGAATAGAGTAAAGCGCATTTTCCGGCATTTGAAAGGGACCTTAAATTTTGGAATTGTATATAATAAAAAAGAAGAGTTAAAGATTTACGCTGATGCAGATTTCGCAGGTGATAACCGGACAAGGCGCTCAACAACTGGAATTCTTGCAAAGTACTCAAGTGGTGCAGTGTCATGGACAAGTCAGTCGCAGAAAGTAGTGGCCACATCCACAACCGAGGCGGAAATAATTGCAGCTAGTGAAGGAGCAAAAGAGTTAGTTTGGTTACGTCGTATGCTATCAGAATTAGTGGAAATGTCGGGGCAGCCTCCAGTTCTTTACATTGACAATGCTAGTGCATTGAAGTTGGCAAAAAATCCAGAATATCATCGACATTTCTATGTTCGTGAAAGATATCTGAACGGTGAGATTTTCTTGGAACACATTGATGGACACAACCAGTTGGCAGATATTTTGACGAAACCTCTTGAACGAGTTCGATTTAATTTTCTATGTTCAGAAATTGGCATGCAAGAGACAAAGCAATAATTTCATGATTTTTTCTTGTGGAGGAAGTGTTAAAAGAAAAGAAAAAATTCCTTGACGTCTATATTTATGTGCTGCTCCATGACTCTGCTGTCAATATCTTTATTCTTGGCTTGTGTGTAACTTGTGTGTAACAACCCACCCTGCCCTCCCCTCAAAATCAAAGACCCATAAACAAATAAAAAAAAAAAAAAATCTCAATCACACACTACAACTCAACAAAAGCTGTAACAAATGATATCCTCCACAACAAAATCATAAAACAACCACCACCACCACCCACCCACCTACCTCCAAAAAACCTTCCCAACAACCCCCCCCCCACCCCTAGCTGCAGCCACACATCCCCCCTCCACCCCACATGACACCTCCCTAACCAACAATCTTCGGCCTATACATTGTACTAACTGCCCTTAAAAAACCCTAAAAATACCATAGCCCTCAGGGACACTCTTCTGCCAACAGTAGTCATCTAAATGAGACTGAAGTTTAAAAGAGCTCCTCATCCCCCTCCCAATAACTTCTTAACGGCCCCCCAAAACCCCTCTATGGTATTCGTACATGCCCCGGTCTCATAATTTTTAAACTCCAACACTATGATTAACTACTAAATCATTGTACTCCCGCACACCCAACCCCCTATAAGATGAAAACGCGTCTGAAACTATGGTACTCCCCTCTTCTATGAAATCCTCAATTAATCCCACTAATTCCCTTTTCGTCTGCCCTTCCAAAACCGTAAATACACATTTTGAAACCCCCTCCGACCCAACAGCCACCCACACCCATACACCAACCAAAGACTTACCCCTCCCATACTTCTTCTTCCCAAACTACAACTCGTCAACCTCCACCACCACCCCAGGCCCACCCAACTTACCCCTGTACTTAATATACTCTGGACACACTTCACGACAAAATGAAAACCAATCCAGCACAGTCCTCTCACTCACACCAGTCTCGTGCTCAGAAACTGTGAGAAGATTTATAACAAAAATGATAAGTCTTTAACACAATTTCTCGCATGCCCAACTTAGACTTCTCGAACCAGGAACCTTGCCTTATGGAGTGCCATAGGATATCCCTACATATAGCTGTCCATGGTCCGAGACGCCAGAACTTTCGTCAATCGCATTTCCTCCCAACAGACAGAGCACTTCCCCCCTTCGGGCAACAGCCCAAAAAGCTGAAGAAACTTGATGAGGGACAATGCACTGTCCCCCATCTGCGCACACAAATGCATACTGTTCAATGTGTCATTCATATCCATACCTAACAAAGGCATAAACAAAGTAATTTAAAAAAATTCACACACAATGAACAGCAAACAACACTACAATAACTTAGACACAACAAAAATCTAAATTGTTAACTCACTCAAAATTATTCCTGTAAACGCACAGTCAACAGCAAAACCAAATGTGTCGAGGACTGATAAGCAACTGAACCCAGTACACCACATAACACGCAACCCATAAACACACCACCAGAGAGCACCAATGACCGCATCAAAATTACACCTATAAACATGCCCCACTCACAAACTAAACTCTGCTCCGTCGCGACCTCAAACACTACAACAGGATTACGTCACTTTCTGAATCTGTGTATTGCATTTGTCTCTTGTCTCCATTTACAACTCCCCCCCCCCCCCCCCCCAATTCCCTCTGATACCAAATTAGCGATTCCTTGATGTCTGAGAATGTGTTCTATCAACTGATCCCTTCTTCTAGACAGATTGTGCCATAACTTTGATTTCTCCCCAATTATGATGATGATGATTGGTTTGTGGAGCGCTCAACTGCACAGTTATCGGTGCCCATACAGATTCATAATCTTTGCACAGTCCAGTCTTGTTACTTTCTCGAATGATGATGAAGTGATGAGGACAACATAAAGACCCAGTCCCCAGGTGAAGAAAATCTCAGACCCAGCCAGGAATTGAACCTGGGACCCCATGATCCAGAGGCAGTAATGCGAGCACTAGACCCCGAGCTGTGGACTCCCCAATTCTATTCAGTACCTCCACATTAGTTACAAGATCTACCCATCCAATCTGCAGCATTCTTCTCTAGCACCACATTACAAGAGCTCCTAGTCTCTTCTTGTCTAAATTGTTTGTTGCCCATGCTCCACTTCCATACATATACTCCATGCAAATACTTTCAGAAAAGACTTCCTAACACTTAAATCTGCATTTGATCTTAACAATTTTTTTTCTTCAGAAATGCTTTTCTTGCCATTGCCATTCTACATTTTATATCCTCTCTACTTTGGCCATCATCAGTTATTTTGCTTCCCAAGTAACAAAACTCTTCTTCTACTTTGTGTCTCATTTCCTAATCTGATTCCATCAGCATCATCCGATTTAATTTGCCAACATTATGTTAGTCTTGTTTTGCTGATGTTGATGTTAATCTTATATCCTCCTTTCAAGACACAGTCCACTCTGGCCAACTGCTCTTCCAAGTCCATTATTGTCTCTGACAGAATTACAATTTCATTGGCAAACCTCAGAGTTTTTATTTCTTCTCGCTGAACTTTAATTTCTACTCCTAATGTTTCTTTTATTTCGTTTATTGCTTCCGCAAGGTACAGATTGAATATTAGCAATAGGCTACAGTCCTGTCTCCCTCCCTTCTCAGCCAATTCTTCCCTTTCATGCCCCACAACTCTTATAACAGCCATCTGGTTTCTGTACAAATTGTAAATAGCCTTTTGCTTCCTATATATTACCTCTGCTGCTTTCAGAATTTCAAAGAGAGTATTACAGTCAGCAATGTCAAAAGCTTTCTCTAAGCCTATAAATGCTATATGTGTACATTTCTTTAACCTATCTGCTAATTTTAGTCATGCCGTTAGTATTGCTTCATGTGTTCCTACATTTCTCTTAACTCCAAACTGATCTTCCTCAAGGTCAGATTCTACCAGTTTTTCCATTGTTCTGTAAAGAATTTGTCTCAGTACTTCGCAGCCATGACTTATTAAGCTGATAGATCTGTATTATTAACACCTATCAGCATCTGCTATCTTTTGAATTGGAATTATTATATTGTTCTTGAAGTCTGAGGGTATTTCGTCTGTCTCCTACATCTTGCACACCAGTGAGGAGAGTTTTGTCATGGCTGGCTCTCCCAAGGCTATCAGTAGGTCTGATGGAATGCCATCTGCTCCTGAGGCATTGTTTTGACTTAGGGCTTTTATTGGTGTGTCAAATTCTGATCCCAGTATCATGTTTCCCATCTTATCTTCAACTAAGTCCTATTCCATTTCTACAATGTTGTGTGCAAGTTTGTCTCCCTTGTATAGACCCTCTATATACCATTCAGCTCATACACAACCTCAGGCTCCTTCAATTTATCCAGGCCCCATACCCTAAGTTTCCAACCTTTTTTTTGCAATTTCTTCAGTATTATTCGGCAGGTCATAACCAATAAACTATGGTCAGAGTCCACAGGCTCCTAGAAACATCTTAAAGTTTAATATCTGGTTCTGAAATCTCTGTCTTAAAAATATATAATAAATTACCTCTATTTGAATTTGTATTTTTAACCCTGTATTCACCTCATCAGAAGTCCTATTTCTCCTGAACCAAACTTCATTAATTCCCAGTATATCTAACTTCAACTTATCTGTTTCCCTTTTCAGATTTTTTAACCTACCTCCCCGATTAAGGGATATAAGATTCTGCTCTGATCCCTAGGATGGTGGTTCTGGTTCTCCTGATGATGACATCCTCTTTTATTTTTATATTTATATAAACTAAAAAACATTTTTTAAACTGGATTTGCACTAATACACAGAATTAGAAACACGATTTTCCACTTCTTCTGTATTTTCTGCACTATGCCGGACTTTTCTCTCTCTTCAGGAAGTTGGTTTCCACTTGATGAAGAAGTGTTCTGCACTGTTTCCAACTTTGAATTTACCTTTTTTCTTAGAATTTGCCTTTGCTTTATAGCAAAATCCACAGATAAGATGTTCCTTCAGTTTTCGTTTGGAAGTGCGCAGTCCATTTATGCCAATTGGCAGTCAGTTCTTGCATTTCTCGGGTTCCTGTCTGTTACTTTCAGCCCTCTGCTGCAGATATGATAAGTTTCTCTAGCTCTTGTGTTGTCAAGAAAACCTCTGTTTAGAGGTAGTGTTCCATTTACCGTTAAAAGAAGTATTTACAGGTGTTTGTACCATTTACGGTTAAAAGAAGTACTGTCTCATATATGCGCATAATTGGTACAGTTTGCTTTTCAGATTCTGTAATTTGGTTTTGTAGGATTCCCATGGTGTTAGTTTTGCTATGAATCTGTGGTTTTCTTTTCAAGTACTAAAGTTCTCTGAATATATGTATATATCTGTTGCTCCTCTCCATATTAGTATAGCCTCATTCCCAAAACCCACTTCTTCTAGGTCTTTGTCTGCACTGCTCAGTATAAAATCATCTTAAGCTGTAATTTCTATTTGTTTGAAATTTTGTATGTAGGGCCTATATATTTTGGAATAGATTATTTGCTTGAAAGTACATTTTAGCCATTTGCATGTTCTTGCTGCTTCTCTTTTTCAAATCTTTTTCTGACTCACTACACACTAGTAAAACTGCTTTGTTGGCATACATAACTAGTTTCTCATTTATATACAAAATAAAGAGTAGAAGTCTTATTACTTAACCCTGTGCTACTTTTTATTTCACTTCCAGAAAATCAAAGTAAACATTTTTCTCTGTGTTTCTGGATTTATGTTGTATTGTAGTGCACTCTGTTTTCACTGAAGGTTTCTATAATATCTGTAGCTTTTCATCTAATGCCATAGCAGTGCAGTTTCTCTAAAAGGATTCTGTGACAGACACAGTCAGAAGAGTTTGAAACTTCTAAGTACACAGAGATACTGTCTTCATATCATCCAGCACCTCAACTGTGCATGTTACGAACTTTGCCACTGCATTTTTTGTAGATCTTTCCTTTGTGGACTCGTCTTGTGCTTCAAGGAAAATATGTTGCTTCTCCGCCACACACCGTCAGGTGGCTTGCGGAGTATGGATGTAGATGTATATGTATATGAAGTTTACCATTCTATCTTTAATCACTGTTTGTACTATTTTAGATAGAATAGTTGTTATAGTTACGGCTCTATAATTTCCTGTATCTCCTTTACACCTGCGTCAAACACTGGCACTACCTTATGGCTCTCCTTTATCAGTGACTTTAATTAGTGGCACTACCTTCCTAATTTATATACTCTTCAGTAACCTCTTTGCTGCTTTTTATGCTTTTTATTACTGCTATGTTTTGTTTTAAAAGTTGTTGATTGAAACTATTACGCACTTGTTGTGGATCTGTCAATTCTTTCCACCCCCTTGTCAATGTTGTATTTGTATCTTTACTGTTCTCCTTTATATAGGTCCAAAATGTTTTACAGGTGTTAGAGGAAGTTTGTATTTTTAGTTTTTGGTGACTAACTCATACTTCTGTTGTCATTCTACGGTGTGCTTTCTTCTTGTTCCTGTAAGCTTTCAGGTCACTTCTTGTTTTTTTAACTTCTATGATGATCCATTTCTTGTTTGGTTTGCCGCTAATGGTTCCGTATACTTCAGTACAAGCTTCATTTATGTGACATCCTTAATATATCACAGAAGGTTTCCCAGCTATTTTCTACTCTGTCTTCTTTATGATCTCATTTTTCTGCTGTTATAAGATTACCAATTTTAGTTTATTTAAATTCAGCCGCTATGCTATCCTAGTCTTTTATACTGTCTTGCAGTTGAGTTGTTTGTCCAAAATGGTCTGCAACAACAGTATATACAACCTGAATTGTATGTCTGTCAGAAGGTATATTTGAAAGATATGCTCTCATAATGTGTGAGATGTTTCTATCCATTGTGTCTGATTTTTTACATGACACTGGAGATACAGTATATAACCTATTTTCCCATCATCCAAGAAAGTGAAAAGATGCTGTGTCAAATTAATGACAGTCTTGGCATCTGGATCCATATAATTTATAAAATACTTTTTCAGTGGAAGATCACCTGTACCAGTCAATCCACATAGTTTCTGACCACTTAACAGGATATAAATGGCCCGTTAAAAATCAAGCTTTGGAAAAATCCAGCTTAAATGAAGTAGACATCTTGTCTCATGCATCGACTTACTGAGACCCTGTCGTCAAAGAGACTGTAGAAATTAGAATTTGCAGTTGCAGTGTTAACTGCAACAGTGGCTATAATCTTAGTCATCCATGGAAGAGGGCTCGTGATGTCGAGGTACTACAGAGAAGTTCGCTGAGTTTATGTTCCAAAGGAAGTGGTGGTACTGGTAGTGTCTCCCAATCGCCAACATTGGCATAATTTATGGTAATGTGATGTTACAAAGATGTGGGTCAACCAACCACATTCTGTTTACTCATTACTAAAAGCCCATCACAGAAGCAATTAAAACAATTAGTTGTCCTACTGAAGGTAATAAAGGTAATTGTTGGAACCAAGAGTTTTTATTTTAGTTTGAAATTTAAAGAGGAATGGAATGGCACATTTCATACATATTAGTTACATTCCATTAATGACATTCGCTTATGATCGCAACCTACTCCCCATGTGATAAAATCTTGCTTCACAGTGTCACTAATTCAGTCATGAGACTCTTGTAACTGGCTTTTAATGTAAGCCGTTTTTTATAAAAAGACTCAAGTTTTAATAAAGAAGTTGATTGCCAGGTAGAGCACTAGGATGTTTAAGGAACCAAAATGTTCGTTTTTGTTGTTAGTTCAAAGACACTGAGGTAAAACAAAAGAGGAAGTGTAGTTCCTGATAACTGTGACAGTACTCCCATTTATTACATCATGGAAAGTTTTCTTTTTTGTCTCCTGCTCCATGACCCGTCGAGAGCTGCTCCGACTTTCATTACCAACTATAGCAGCCGTGACTATCATTTGAATTAACGGTAACATCTTTTACATTTCCAGGAAAAAGCTGATGTGTACCCCAAAATACATTCACAAGACGTTGTTCACTGAGGGAAAGGGGAGTGATGTGACTGTGAATGCATTGGACAAACAGTGGAAACTGCACAAAATATATCTTTCTCAAGTAAGTATATCGTGACATCATGTTGTTTATAGTTTTTCGACACCTGCCAATAAATTAAATCAAAGAGTACCTTGACCGAAGGTTTAAATTTAAGTATGCTTTTAGGTAATTACTTACTCTATTAAAAACTGTTGTGTGCAGAAGAATAAATTTCTTACATTCTAATGGGCTAAAGACAATAGCAACACAGAACCAGAAAATTCATATCAGGTGCAATAACTGTACAGCGTAGCCACAGCTTTTGGTCAGGATCCATGCAAACAGTACTGAGCTCGCAAATGAGATGCTAAGTCTGAAATCCATGAAAACTTCCTAGGAAACTTAAAACTCTTGTGAATGCAATTAAAAAAGAAATGTTTGTCATCAAATGTGGTTTTCCTTAAAAAGATAGTAGAACACCTACTCATCAGTATCCGTTATGTGTATAAGTGGACATGTAAAAGGCCAAAATTGTGTAAGCTTGAATTTTTTCTTGATGAAGAGCATGCGAAGTAAACCGTGGACAAGTGAGACAAAAGGGGGGGGGGGGAGTAGGGATTTATACCTAGTCTTAGGAAGGACTAGTAAGGTTCATGTTGCTTGAGGTAGATTGTCAACATGGGGACTGGCTGCCTAGCCTTGCCTATGTGAACGGGCAAGTGGCCACTCCACTCCTTCAGCAGGGTCTGAGCAGGCTCATTGGGGCAAGGGAT
Organism: Schistocerca cancellata; assembly: GCF_023864275.1. Taxonomy (NCBI): domain Eukaryota; kingdom Metazoa; phylum Arthropoda; class Insecta; order Orthoptera; family Acrididae; genus Schistocerca; species Schistocerca cancellata. The sequence continues at coordinate 887,002,207 of NC_064626.1, forward strand.
TTACTAGTTATTAGGAGCTCCAGTATTAGGTGTGTTATGAAGTCCCTTAGGAAAATAGCATCTAGTGCTGGAAAGAACGTCAGTGTGTGCTTGATACGTCTGACAGGGGCCTCAACCAGGATGTAGAGGAGGTCTCGCATGTGGCTATCGAGGGTGCAGGATGCAGTCATTTGCAAGTTGTGTCTCTTGTCTGCAACAAGATGCCTGTCTCTTGGGTTTGAGATCATTGTCCATTCATACGAGTGGCTGGTGGAAGTGGTGAAGACTGCTGGCCCTGCCTATGTGGTGCAAGCAGAGCTTGCAAATTATTTGCAGAATCCAGTTCTGAGTGGAGCAGAAAAGGGAATATTTAGTAGTGGTATGATGTATCCTCCATCATACACCATCCTGTGTCTTGCAGAGCATATTTAGCAGAATTTAATTGGATAGATAAGAATTCTATTCACCATGTGGTGGGAGAACACATGCATAAAAGAAGGTTGTAATTAGGCAAGCTTTTGGAGCCAGTGGCTCCTCCTGGCAGAAGGGTTGAAGGGGAAGGAAGAAGGGTGCAGAAAGAGGACTGTAGAGGTCTAGGAAAAGGGGTAGATTTTGGGAAAGTCACCCAGAATGGCAAGTCAGGGGAGGCTTACTGCACGGGACGAGAAGGAAAGACTGATTGTTGGGATTTGAAGACCTGAGAGCTTATAGGTGGAAGACAGTGTAATATGCAAGACAGAGACTACTGCTTCAACATCATGCATGAGTTAATAAGAGTGAAAAGCTACGTACATGATATGTAACAGAGGTGGGAGGTGCTGGTTAAAATTAAACGCGTAAGGCAATGAAAGATGTAGAAAATGAAAATGGAGTGAAGAAAAGAGTAGTTACTGTGAAGAAATGCTGAGATGCAAGAAATAACATAAATTAAGACCAGGTGGGTGGCGAGAACCAAGCACATGTTGTAGCGCTAGTTCCATCTGCAGAGTTGTGAGAAACTGGTGACTGGGGAAAGAATCCAGATGGCGTGTGTGGTGAACCTGGTGCCGAGGTCACGAATGTCATGTTGTGGAGCATGTTCTGCAACGGGATTTTGCATGTTGCCAGTATACACCCTCTCCCTTTACCTATTCACCCTAATTGATAATTTGACAGTAGTCGTGCCAATGTAAAAGGCTGAACAGTGTTTACACAACACTTGGTACATGACATGTTTCACAGGTGGCTCTTCCTTTGATAGTATATGTTTTGCCAGCTACAGGGCTGCTATAGGTAGTGGTAGAAGAGTGCATATGGCAGGTCTTGCAGTGGGGCAGTTACAGGGGTTCTCATTTCAGGGCACGATTTTAGGGAGTCATGGCCATGTCAAATTAGCTGATTAATACATTCCAGACCAGGATAATACTTAGTGACTAGTGATGTGTTCCAAAGTTGTTTTTTGGAGGGATCAGCAGTACCAGGATGGGATGTGATGGCCTGGGAAATCTGCTTTTGAATGAGGTTGGTGGGGTAATTCTTACCAACTACTACTTCACTTTTGAGGGGCAGACATACCCTTATATCAGGGTATGACCATAGGAGCCAGGATGGTTCCTTCCTATGCCAACTTTTTCATGGGTTGCTTGGAGGGTCTTTCATGGGATCCATAAGTCTTCAGCTCCTGGTTCGGTTTAGGTACATCGATGACCCATGGAGAGGCCAACCTTTTAAAATTCCTGGCATCTCTGAATACCTTCTCCCAATTAAGTTTTGCATGGTCCTATTCTGAATCCCATGCCACTTTCCTCGGTGTTGATCTCATCCTCACTAAAGGCCAGCTACACACTTCTGTCCACATTAAACCTACCAACAAACAACAGTACTTATATTTTACAGTTGCCTTGGCATTTGAGGCAAAGGTATTTGTTCGGTTGCAGACCCTTTACAGTATTACATCACCTTCTCAACTCAGCCTTCACTGTACATACTTACCCCACCAGGATACTTCAAAAGCAGATTTCCTGGGCCATCACATCCAATCCTGGTACTGTTGATCCCTCCAAAAACCAACTTCAGAGCACACCACTAGTCACTTAGTATTATTCTGGTCTGGAATGTATTAATCAGCTACTTCGATATGGCCATGACTTCCTAAAATCGTGCCCTGGTGAGATTTTGCCGCACTACGCCAAGAATAGCTTTTCATTGCCCTCCCAATCTCCATAATATTCTTGTCAGACCCTATGTGCTTTCTGCACCCATCTCCCTGCCTTATGGCTCCTACCCCTGTAACCATCCCCACTGCAAGTATTGCCCTACCACCACCTATAACAGCCATGTAACTGGCAAAATGTATAGTATCAAAGGGAGAGCCACCTGTGAAATGACACGACATGTACCAGCTGTTTTGTAAACACTGTTCAGCCTTTTACATCGGCATGACTATCACCAAATTATCAATTGGGGTGAATAGGTAAAGGCAGGGGGTGTACACTGGCAACATGCAATATCCTGTTGCAGAGCATGCTCTACAACATGACATTCGTGGCCTTGGCTCCATGTTCACCATACACGCCATCTGGATTCTTCCCCCAGACCCCAGTTTCTCACAACTCTGCAAGTGGTAACTAGTGCTACAACGTGTGCTTGGTTCTTACCATCTGCCTGGCCTGCGTCTCAGCATTTCTTCATAGTAACTACTCTTTTCTTCACTCTGTTTTCATTTTCTACATCTTTCATTGTCTTACCCGTCTGTTTTTAACTGCCCCTCCCATCTCTGTTACATATAATGCACGTAGCTTTTCACTCTTATTAACTCATTGCAGTAATCTCTGTCTTCATATTACACTGTCTTCCACCTATAAGCTCTCAGGTCTTCAAATTCCATCTATGCAGTCCCCAACAATCAGTCTTTCCTTCTCATCCCGTGCATTAAGTCTCCTCTGACCAGCAGTTCAAGATGAGTTTCCTGAAATCTATCCTTTTTCCTAGACCTCTCCAGTCCTTTTACTTCACCCCCTTCCTTCCCCATCAACCCTTCTGCCTGAAGAAGGAGCCACTGGCTTTGAAAGCTTGCCCAATTCCAACCTTCTTTTATGTGTGTGTTCTGCTGCAGCTTGGAGAGTAGATTTGTTATCTATCTAATTAAATTATTTTGTTAAAAACTGGGAGTACAAATGTAGGTGTAATACACCTTGTGGACATAGAGATTACTAGAATTACAGCTCACTCTGAGTGGACAGCTAAAGTGCAGAAAGTTGGATTTGTCAGTTTCAAAGTAACCAACCTATTATTCGCCTTTAGTGATTAACGTAAACCATTAGAGAGTCCTGATAGGGATTTAATCCTCCTCCTCTTCTTGCTCCCCCTGCTGCCCCCATTCACATTTGCCTCCCAACTATGAGTTCTGTGTTTTAACCATTGTACATCCTGTTTTGGCAATTGCCTTTTGTAACAGCTTTCAGTGAAGAAAAATAAAGAGCACAATTATTTTACTACCCATACAGTAAGTCAGCCAAAAGAGCCAAGCAACTTGTCTTAGGAATATAGGCAGAGAAAGTAGAAACTAAACAAGCATAAAATGGAAGGAGAGGAGGAAGGGGTTAATTCTAGCTAAATAATGTCATTTGATAGGGGACAGATGGTAGTAGCAGATTTGATGCCTCAATTTGAATTCCAATGTGCATTACTTCACTGAAGGGGGCTTGTATTCTGGGGACTTCGCTTTTTTTTTTTTTAGGTTTGATGGTCTAGGGAAACTACAGAATGGTGCAAAGCTAACACAGAACGATGGTAGACCTAACAACAATCAGTATTGTAGTTGTAAATTGTTGTAACTGTATAACTGTCTTGGGGAAGAACCAGAGTTCCAAGTGTTAAAAGAAAGCACTGAAGCTCAAATTGTTATAGGTGCTGTAAGGTGGCTAAAGCCAGAGATAAGTTCATCTGAAATTTTTACAAAAGCCCTTACAGTGTTCAGAAAACACACATTCAATACAGTTGGTAGTGGGAGTGTTTATTGCTGTTGGAATTAGTTTACTTAAATGTAGTAAAACTGAAGTAGATGGTTCCTATGGGTTAGTATGAGTAGAGGTTATACTTCATAACCGGAATAAATTATTAGTTGGTCCATTTTACCCTCACCCCCCCCCCCCCCACTCATACGACACAGTTGCTGAACACTGAACAATTCAAAGAAAATTTGAGTCTCATCACAAATAGGTACCCCACTAATACAATTATAGTTGGCGGTGACTTCAAAGTCTATCCTCGATATGTTGACAAAAATACATGTTTTAAGTCCATGGTAGGCATAAAACGTTATCCAAAATCATAATGAATGCTTTCTCAGAAAATCATTTTATACAATTAGTTGAGGGGCCCACTTGAAGTGTAAATGGTTGCAAAAACATGCTTGACCTCTTAGCAACAAACGATCCTGAGCAGATGGGGAGCGTCATGACGGATATAGGGATTAGTGACCACAAGGCTGTTGTAGCAGAACTGAATACCATAATATCCAAATTCACCAAAAATTACACAAAACAGATCTACTAAAAAAAGAAAGGCCCTTCTAAGAGATGTCTCCACACCTTCAAATATGTGTAAGCATAGACCAGTTGTGGTTTAAATTCAAGGAAATAGTATTGATGACAATTGAGAGAGATATATGGAATACATTAATAACAGGTGCTAATGGTCTCTTATGGCACACAAAACAGGTCAGAACACTGTTGCAGAAGCAATGAAAGAAGTATGCCAAATTTTAAAGAATGAAAAATCCCAAGATTGGTTAAGTTTTTTTGAAGCTTGAAACTTACCATGAACTTCAATGTGAGTTGCTTTTAACAATTTCCTTAATGAAACTCTTTCTGAGACACTGGCAAAAAATCTGACGGGGTTCTGTTAGTATGGAGAGTACACCAGTGCCAACACATAATCAATACCATCACTGTAGGATAGCAATGGTAATGTCACTACTGATGACAGTGTCACTAAGCAGAGTTACTAAACAAGGTTTTCCAAAATTCCTTCACTAAAGAAGGCAAAGCAATATTCCAAAATTCGGATCAAGAACAACTGCTAACATGAGCAACTTGGAAGTAGATATCATTGGTGTAGCGCAGCAGGCTAAATCATTTAATGAAGGCAAGCCCTCCAGTCCAGAAACTACACCAGTCAGGGTCTTTTCATAACATGCTGAAACAGTAGTTCCATACCTATCAATATGTAGAAACTGCTCTTCCTTCCCCTTCAACCCTTCTGCCTGAAGGAGGAGCCACTGGCTCCAAAAGCTTGCCCAATTGCAAGGCTGGAAAGTTGCACAGATCACACCAGTACCGTAGAAAGGAAATAGGAGTAATCCACTGAATTACAGAGCCATATCACTAATGTCTGTGTGCAGTAGGATTTTGGAACATATACTGTGTTTGAACCGTATGAATTACCTCAAAGATAATGATTTATTGACAGATATCCAATGCAGATTCAGAAAATATCATTCTTGCCAAACACAACTACTCTTTATTTACTTGAAGTAATGAGTGCCATCAACAGGGGATTTCAGATTGATTCCATACTACTAAATTTCCAGTTGTGCAACTGGATTCATAATTTTGTGTCAGAAAGGTCACAGTTCGTAGTAACTGACCGAAAGTCATCGAGTAAAATAAAATTGATATCTGATGTTCCTAAAGGAAGTGTTATAGGCCCTCTGCTGTTCCTGACCTACATAAATGATCTAGGAGATAGTCTGAGCAGCCCTCTTAGATTGTTTGCAGATGATGTCATTTACTGTCACATAAAGTCTCAAATGTTCAAAACCAGTGGCAAAATCATTTCTACAAGATATCTGTGTGGTGTGAAAGGTGGCAATTGACTCTAAATAATGAAAAGTGTTAAGTTAGCCATATAAGTACTAAAAGGAATCTGCTAAATTTCAGTTACACGATAAATCACACATATCTAAAGGCCTTGAATTCAACTAAATTCTTAGGGATTACAATTATGAATAACTTAAATTGGAATAATCACATAGATAATGTTGTGAGAAAGGCAGGCCAAAGACTACATTTTATTGGCAGAACACTTAGAAGGTGTGACAGGTCTATTAAAGAGACTTCTCTCTCTATGCTTGACCATCCTTTTCTAGAATATTACTATATAGTATGGGAGTCACATCAGATAAGGAGGACATAGAAAAAGTTCAGAGAAGGTCTGCTCATTGTGTATTGTCATGAAACAGGGAAGAGGGTGCCATGGATATGATAGTTGAATTGGGGTGGCAGCCATTGAAGCAGAGGCAGGCAGGATCTGTCATGCAAGTCCAGTCACAAATTTTCTGCTCTGAGTGTGAAAATATTTTGTTGTCACCCATCTACATAGAGAAATGATCATTGTAATAAAATAAGGGAAATTGGATCTCGCACAGAAAGATTTAAGTGTTTGTTTTTTCTGCACACTTTTTGAGAGTGGAACTGTACAGTAATAGCGTGAAGGTAGTTCGATAAGCCCCTGGCAGGCATGTAATTGTGAATTGCAGAGTAGTGATGCAGATGATGGTGAATGCCTACTCCTTATATGGATGTATGCCTGCAAAGTGCTCTTCAAGAAGTGAGTTTGATCAGATGGTAATTTCATTGTATCCATGGTGGGTCGTGTGAACTCCATGGCCATTAATGATAGTTGGTGAATGAAGTAACCGGCCACAAATATTTTTAAAATGTTTTATTTCATTAGCATAATTAGTTTTGTGCTATCATGCTCATCTTCGGATGGCTAATATTTCCATTTACATTGATGTTTTGGTCGCAGCACTTCGTCTGCTCATACAGTATGTTCCAGTGGATGGCAATTTGTTTTATTGTGATCCTTATTGCTTTCCAGGCTGATGTATAAGCAGTTGCACTGCAAACAACACACATGGTGTAAATAAGCAACAGTGCCACATTTCATAATATTCTTAATGTTTGTGTGAGCTTTGCAGATGTGCTTTCCAATTAAAACTGGTTATGGCTTTGAAATGAGGCATTTTAAAAGTCTTTGTGACTGGTTGCATTATTCATCAACAAATGGTAATTATTGAATGTCTGATTATATTTACCAGTTTAGCCTCTGGGTATAATTTACAGGTGTCATGGCTTATGTCAGCTTGAATAAAGTCTTTTGGGGCCAGAAGCCATATCATAATGTAAAATGAAATAAATTAAGAATTGGCATCATGAGAGTCATTCAGAGATTATTTATAGCACTGCAATTGCTTGTTAAGGAAGTTGGGATCATCTTTTTTTCTATAGTTCTCCAATTTTATTGTCATATGGCAGCCAAAGTCACAGTTTTAAATGGAGAGGTTTGTTATATAAAGAATGCTTATACTGGAAGTCTTTTCATGATAATAAGCCACTGACTTATTGTTGCCTGCTGAACTTCTGCATGCATAGTACAGCTAGTAAATTTCCATATAGCTGTTCCTTCCTCCTCCAGGCCGGTGATATTTTAGAATTAATTTGAAAAGCCTGTTCTTTACTTTTTTATGGTATAATGCTGTCATACCAAAACTGCGATCAAGTCCAAACCCTAAAGCAGAGTCAAAAAGCTTGTTTATTATGGACATCAGCCTACTGCCAGATCAGAATTGAACTTCTGGATGGAACATGCTGTCATTTACACAGAGAATGAATATTCCAGAATATAGAACAGTAGCAAAACTGACAATGCTTCCCAACTACTAAATATGTATGGGAATTGTATATTCATCCTAACCTCCTGCATCCTAAAACCATCCAAAAATTGATGCAGAATGGCTCTTGATCACTGTTATTGTTCCTTGGTCAGGTGAGATCCTGTTGGCAATTCCATAGTAGCTGCTTCCCCAATGTTGGCTTAATGGTGGCGGAGAATGATTTTTCATTGATGACACTAAAATGTGTTTTCCGGACAGGTTCTGCTCTCGCATACCTTTAGGACCAGTCATGTCTGCTTGCTACAGTTAGTGAACCAAAGCTCTCCTTGACCACTTAACAATGCTGATGGTCACCTCTGTTATGTAGATTTCTTTTGTGAACCTGAGTAGCTTTCATTTGATGAAAGCTTCACAGTGTAACATTGCATCTCGGATGTCAACTGGAGCATGTCTTGTTGATGAAGACGCGATAAAAGTTTCTTCAATGGCAAACAACTGCCTCGAGCAGTCTCTGTTAAGCAAGCTTGTTGAAATAGCTTCATTAGCCTGGAGCGCTGATCTTCCACAGTCTGTGACTGCTTGTGACTTCTTTCACCCAACACTTTTCTGTTGTATTTCTTCCATGCGCTGGCAGCTCTTCATGATTTCCTTGGTTGTTGTGAGAGTCTTGGCCAGAAGAGCTTAGTACATCTCTTCTCCGCTCTTTTCATCAAGTGTGATATTTTATCATTGTCTGTCATGTTTGGACTCGCAATCATGTTTGGACTCGCAATCTGACATTGGATCAAAACCTTCTGTGGGTAACACTGCATCCTTTCCCATGGTGGGCTCTGTTCTTCAGTTGTTCTTCTCTTAAGTAGAGTTGCTGTTAGTCGTCACCAAATGGTGTCTTCAGTTTGGCTGGAATTTGTCCTATATATTGAGCTTCTCTTTGTTGTTCGTGAACCACTGCTGGGCTGTGCCAGCCAATGAAAAGTACACATTTGCCAAAAACATCAAGTAATCCCACCTATTGAATTTGATGACTCAGTTGAATCCTTTGTCATTTCACTATGCCCTGATCATTGTATCCTGAAAACATTAATGGATGCCTGATATGCGGCTGAATTTTTTGCTATGTTGGAATGCACTGGTTTCCCGAATATACAAACTTTGGAAATGCTGTGATGCTTGTGTTCCAGTTTCTGTTTGTCTAGGCGATGGGTTTTACATTGTAATTGGAGCCCCCGTGAGATAGATATACTGACATACCTGGCACCTCAAAGTAGTGTCGTGTCGAAACCATATTCAATTCCATATCCGAATGCAGGGTCTTCAGTCAAGCACAAAACTTAGTATTGAAAGCACTTTTACTACAAATACCAGTGTACAACCAGAACTTACCTGAACTCCTGCACAGAGAGTGCTGCTGTTTACATATACAAATGGAGAATATTCAGAATTACAGACATTAGAAGCATAAGAAATTCAGAGAACCTTCACTTCACCTATAATGCAGAGAGAAAGAGAAGAGTTAAAAAAATCATTTGACGATGCTGTAGTAAAAGGCTCAAAACTACCATGAGTAGTTCCAAAAATTTCAGGACTGGTGCTGCCTTCTGGAAAGAAGTAGTAGTAGATCTCCGCACAGCTAGGTGGTGAGAGCTGCATATCTGATGAGTCAGTGTGCGGAGTGGCATTCAGTTGGGAGGACATGTTGTGTGTCCACAGTGATTCCTGTAATACTATGTGTATGGTGTATGGCGATTTTACAATGTCTCCATGAACAGATCAGTGCGTGTGTATCAAATTCGTCAGACCGCATCTGATGATCCAACCTTCATGTCACGGGTTATCACTGGCGACGAGAGCTGGGTTTATGGTTTTGACCCAGAGACAAAGCAACAATCGTCCCAGTGGAAGAGCCCGGGCTCTCCAAGACCCAAAAAAGCGAGACAGATGAAGAGCAAAGTGAAGAGCATGATCATCGTTTTCTTTGATTCCAGGGGAATTGTGCACAAAGAATTTGCCCCACCCAACCAAACAGTGAATTCTGTGTGCTACTGTGACGTTTTGCGATGGCTCCATGAAAACGTGCGGTGACAATGGCCCGAACCTTGGCATCTAGGGAACTGGCTGCTGCATCATGACAAAGCGCCCTGTCACACATCCTTCCTCACCAGGACCTTTTTGGCAAAAAACAACATGGCAGCTGTACCCCACCCGCCGTACTTGCCAGATTTGGCACCTTGTGATTTTGCACTGTTCCCAAAACCGAAACTCAAGTTGGAAGGCCGTTTGTTCAACACTCTAGAGAAGGTTCAAGAAGCATCGCTGGCAGTGATAAACACCCTCAAAGAACAGGACTTCCAGAAAACGTTTGACCTGTGGCAGAAGCGCTGGGACCGGTGTGTACGGGCGGATGGTAACTACTGCGAGGGTGATAGTGACCGTTAGTCCAAAGGTAATGTTTTCAACAGATGGCAGCACCAGTCCCGAAAATTTTGGATAGCACCTCGTAGTATTCTTAATCACTCCTTATGTTCAAAATTAAAGATTTGTTATGTGGATACATTTTCATGTCCAAGACGACATTGCTACCACCTTGTAGCTGAAGGGCTGGTAATTTGTCTGTGATGAAGCAGGTTGATCTATTTTATTCATTTCATCTGAATGTATGTGATAGTTACTTTGAGCAATAATAATGTGACTGAGGATATGTTTTCAAGTATCCAGCCAAGTCAATGATTCCATTTGTACACAAAAAATAGAATGATCCAACTAGGTTCGAAATCCAAAATTAGACTATTTGTCGGCTATGCTGAGGAAAATTAAAAGTTAAAACAGTCTTGATCGCAATCTTGTTAAAATATTTTTTATTGGAGTGAGTGACCGGTTTCGACTCTATGAAAGAGTCATCTTCAAACTCTGTAAAGATATATTGCCAGGCCCCAAAGATTGTCATTGCCCCAGCGTTTACGTGGATAATCGAGGGTTACCATGGTATTGGCATCCTGTTCCGCTGTGGACGTTAGTGGTGCTGAAAAAGATTGTACTAGGGGGAGATACGTCTTATGTTACGGTTATGTGATGCCATAGAAATACAGTTAATTTTGCTCTCTTATGATGTCAGTGCCATGGAAAATAACTGTCCTATGGTGGAATCACACCAACATTTCTGTAATAACAGTGAAACGATGTTACTGAAGTGCATCGATAGTTGCTGTGGAAACAGCGTCCTAGCCCGGTGAGGCAGGCATCAGATGATCAGAGATTATTGTGTAATGCGAAAGATATCTCAAGGGTTGACAGTTTGACCAGGAAAACAGTGTTTGTGGAGATATGTCGGTGGTTGCAAGGGAAAAGTGTCTTGGTAACTATGTTGGAGTGTGCCATTTTTTTGATTGAGGAATAAACTGGAAAAAAAGTAAATGTGATTTATGGTTTGCTACTGTAATTAACGATTTGTGTTATGAATGCTTAACTTGTCGCACATTATTTCTCTTGGTTTGTTAAATTTTAATGCTTGTTACTGTGTGATGTATTTCCCTGAAAAATTAGGTTTTTGTTATCTTAACAAACATTTAATCATTTCTTCTTCAGTGCAAAACTTATTTATGAGAATCAAATATATAATAAGGCTAAATAAAATGTGCTGTAATTACAGCTTGGTGTTAATGAAGCAGTAGTTATCTGTCCTGTAGATAATACAATAATGTCATGTTCTTATGGATTGATTACCATTAATGAAATGTTTTGTGGCGGGGTTCGTAGCGACAAACACTTCGCTGTAGAAACGGCTTACGAAGTCACCGCCACACTTTTAATATCCGGTCCGCTGGAACAGTGAACAGAAAGATGAAAACCCAAACACTCTGATTAAATAAAAGTCGGTACTTATCTTTATTAACGAAGATACAGAAACACATTAGTGAACTCCGTGTCTACAGAAATCTGTCTAGTTCGAGTCGGAGCGGCTAGGTCAGCGTCGGCTGACGACAAACAACAACTCTGCTGTGATGAACACACAACTGACTAGCAAGTACACAAATCGGTGGCAAGTATACCACTGAGCGGCGAATACAGAACTCTCCTAGCGCTCGCGACTCCAGCGCTTAAGAAGCCAGAAGCCAGCGGTGGCGCGCGCAGACTTGCGGCGATTTCCTGTATCGCTGGCGCTGCTTATGCGGACGGCGTCCGGACTTTGATGCTGCCAACCTTTTGGCAGCGGGCTCGGTTGGCATTACTGGCTAGGATATAACACTCCTCCCCCCCAAATCGCCGCACCGTCGTGGAATAATGACGTGGCGAACGTCGACGGCGGGGGAGGGGTCTGGCCGCAGGCGTAGCAGAAGAGACCGGGGCGGAGACTGTTGTCGGTGGCAGTCCCCGGTCCGCACCCCAGCATTGGCTGCGCGGGGCCTCGGGAAACACCGACTGAAAACCGAGGTCAGGGTGCACGCCTGTGACCACGGGCGCAGCTTCTGGTACTGGACGCGACGGGGCGTCGGGACCCACGAAGAGAGGCAGCGTCTCCTGACGCTGCGTCGACGGCTGCTGAGTGGGCGCCGGACAAGGCGGGTGTCATACTCCTTGGGGGTGCCCAAGGAAAGCGGCTGCAGGACAGGCTGCACAGCCACCGCTTGGGATGGCGGCCCGGCTGAGGGGTCGACGTCCATCTGCTCTGAAGGCGGTGGTGACTGAAGAGGGACCGCAGGCGCCGGAGCGACCACCTGGGGCGCTCCCGGATGAAGCTGCGCGGGAGGCATCAACGGGACGGGCTGTCAGCGTGGTAACGGCGACGGCTGCTGCTGCTGCCCTGGAGGCGGCAGCGAAGTCGGAAGGCGCGGCTGGAATCCGCCGCGGACCAAATCTGTGGACAAAGAACGAGCGGCAGAATCCGGGCGGACAGCGCGGCGCAACTGGTTCTGATGCCTCCTGTGCACCCCAGTAGCACCTTGAACAGTATAAAAACCGCGACCCTGGACACTTATCACGGTGCCTCGTTCCCAACGACGGCGACCGTGATAAACTCTGAAAAAAACGGCGTCGTTGCGCTGAAAACGCGTGCGATGCTCAGAAGCGGCGGGTCGATCCGGGGGGTGCAACAACCGTAGTAGGGTGCGATGACGACGGCCGTGGAGAAGCTCCGCAGGCGAAGGGCCGTCGCGTGGCGTGGTCCGGTACGACGACTGGAACGTGATGAGGGCCTGCTGACGAGAGTGCGTAGCACGAAGGCGGTCCATATGATCCTTGAATGTGCGTACAAAACGTTCCGCTGCACCATTCGATTGAGGGTGGAACGGCGGAGTAAGAACATGGCGAATGCCATTGGCAGAACAAAAACTTTCAAATTCAGCAGAGGTAAATTGTGGACCATTGTCAGACACTAAAACTTCTGGAAGACCCTCAATACAAAAAATTGAAGTCAACGCCTGTATAGTTTGTGCAGACGTTGTAGACTGCATGGGCACAACAAACGGAAAATTACTAAATGCATCTATCATGATGAGCCAACGAGAATTCCAATATGGACCAGCGAAATCAATATGTACTCGCTGCCAGGGACCGGCAGGGCGTGCCCACTCAAAATAGCGTTGAGGCGGAGCAGCTTGGTGTTCGGCACACGTCGAACAATCTGTAGACATCTGCGTAATCTGCTTATCAATGCTGATCCATGTACAATGACGGCGGGCAAGCTGCTTGGTGCGGACCACTCTCCAATGACCTTGATGCAACAAGTCGAGGACCTTGGATTGGAGCACTTGGGGAACCACTACACGAAGCTGGTCATTCTCGGTGCGTAACAGCAAAACTCCTTGTGAAACAGACAACAGATGACGTTGCGGATAATAGCGACGAACCACAGGATCCGATATGTCCTTTGCTTTGGACGGCCAACCACGTTGAACAAAACGTAATAGTAAACTCAGATGAGGATCCGTAGCTGTCTCACGTGCCACCTGACGATAATCAATCGGAAAATCCCGGAGGGATTGATGCTCATCGGCGTCAATCTGATGGCAAGAGTCTTCAGAGGAATCGAAGACATCATCCGCAGCAATCGGCAATCTAGAAAGCGCGTCAGCGTTTGCATGCTGAGCTGTAGGGCGATACAGTATCTCATACTGGTATTGTGATAACAAAAGAGCCCAACGTTGGAGTCTCTGAGCTGTCCGCTGAGGAACTGGTTTAGACGAATGAAACAGTGACGTCAGAGGCTTGTGATCTGTTACTAAATAGAATGGTCTACCATAGAGGTAGTGATGGAATTTTGTGACACCGAACACAATAGCCAACGCTTCCTTGTCCAATTGGCTATAATTACACTGAGCTTTGTTTAGCAATTTAGATGCGAACGCAATAGGACGTTCGGTGTTACCGACTCGGTGAGACAACACAGCACCGAGGCCGAAAGAAGAGGCATCACAAGCTGACACTAGAGGCTTGTTTGGGTCGTAATGGACCAGACAACGATCATTCAATAAAGCCTCTTTAAGCTGCTGAAAGGCTGATTGACAATCAGCTGACCACACAAACGGAACATGCTTACGGCGGAGATGATGCAACGGTGCAGCAATCTGTGATGCATTAGGTATAAACCTAATATAATATGCCAATTTGCCAAGAACTGCTTGCAATTCATGCAGATTACGAGGGGCGGGCAAATCACGAATAGCTGCTAAATGTGACTGGGAGGGATGAATGCCTTGAGCATTAATAACATGTCCCAGATACTCCATCTCCGTAAGGAAAAATGAACATTTATCGATGTTGCAACGTAGGCCTGCCTGAGACAACACTGTAAACAAACACTCCAAATTACGGAAATGTTCAGCAGGCGTCCGACCGGACACAACAATATCGTCTAAATAGTTGCAACACGATGGCACATTAGCCAGAAGTTGTGACAAAAAACGCTGAAAAACAGCTGGAGCTGACGCACAACCAAAAGGCAAACGCAGAAAACGGAACAACCCCAACGACGTGTTTATGACAAAATACTGTTGTGATTGCTCGTCGAGGGGCAATTGCAAATATGCTTCACAGAGATCAATTTTGGAAAAGAAACGAGCTTCCCCTAACTTATCCATCAGCTCGTCCGGTCTAGGCAAAGGAAAAGAATCAATGACAGTCTGAGGATTAACTGTCGACTTAAAATCAGCACACAAACGTAACTTGCCAGACGGTTTCTTTATAATAACTAAGGGAGAAGCCCACTGGCTCGCTGAAACGGGTTGAATAACACCGTTGTTTTGCCAACGACGAAGTTCATCTTCGACAGGTGCCTGGAGAGCGTGAGGCACTGGACGAGCACGAAAAAATCGAGGCTGAGCATTATCTTTTAACGTAATATGAGCGGCAAGGTTCGCAGCACAACCTAGTTCGTCTTTAAATATGTCACTGTATTGTTTACACAAATCGGTTATGCTGTCTGGAGGAACAACTACAGAATGAATTTGCAACACATTGTCTTGGATAGACAGGCCAAACAAGTCAAAACAGTCTAATCCGAAAATGTTTACACTGTCTGTAGCGCGGAGCACTGTGAATGAAACTGTTTTTGTATTGCCACGGAATGTGGCTGGCACGCTACATACACCTAACACAGGAATTTGTTCTCCACTATAAGTAGCCAAAGAATGTTTTGCCGCTGAAAGTTTAGGGCGGCCTATAGCCGCATACGTAGCACTATTTATTAGAGTCACAGACGCACCAGTGTCTAATTGAAAATTGAAGGTCTTATCCTGGATGCGTAGCTTCACAAATAGTTTATTACACTGTCTCTGGATCGGTGCAGTGGAGGCGGAAGACACAAAATCAGCGCGTTTAGCGCGTGTTCGCTGCTTACGACAACTCGTGGGTTGGGCGGGTGGAACAACAACTCCCGCTTCACGTGCAGTCTGTACATTACGTTTTACAGCGTTTGAATTACGCTTGGGTCGCATAGCAGAGGGCTGGGTGGGTGGCTTATTGCGAACAAGTTTATTACCCACACGAACCGTGGAAGAGTCTTTAAACGCGACCTTCTGGGCGGGCTGGCTTTGAATAACCTGAATATCCATGGGCTGGGCAGCACTAGAATTGTTCTTGCGTTCACGCAGACAAACAGTCTGGATGTGTCCTTTCCTTTGACAAAAGTGACAAACCGCGCTTCTGAACGGGCAACGTGCACGAGGATGAGCAAGAACACACTTAGGGCAAGACTTAACTCTATCATTTTGCACACGCGGCTGACGAATGTGTTTAACATGACGCGGCCGGCTAGTGTTTACAGTCTGACTCTGCCGGTGGGGCCGCGGGCGTGACATAACTTGCTTAGCACAGGCAATTTGAGAAATACATGGCTGATCTAACTCACACTCAGCATAGTCAAAAGTATCTTGGGCTTCAATTATGTTCATCACAGTCTCTAATGACGGGTCAGGCAACTTTAAGATAGCAGCACGAATACGAGAATCTGCAATGTTTTGAGTAATAGCGTCTCGTAACATGACATCACTGTAGGAAGCTCCACACACACAATTAAATTGGCACTGACGGGTGAGGCCCCGTAAATCTGTTAACCACTGTTTATTAGATTGATGCGGCAGTTTCTTTAATCTGAAGAACTTGAATCTGGCTGCTGCCACATGAACTCGCGACTCGAAATACTCAGCAAGCTTGTTAACAACAATGTCATAGTCTAAAGCTTCTGGCTTGGATTCCGGGAACAACTTACAAAGTAGTCTATAGACGTCCACGCCTGCAGTGGAAATTAAATAAAGCTGCCGCTCATTACCTGTGATTTTGTAGACTGTCATGTGCACCTGCAACTGTGCGAAATATTCTTGCCATTCTTCTCTTGATGCATCAAAAGCACAGAAAGGTGGTGCTGCCTGTGCGTGTTCCTTTTGTGTTGGTGGATTAGCCGCTTGTTTGGCGATTGCTTCCACCAGACTTTGTATTTGCTGACTCTGTAACAAGATCAACTGTTGTAATTCGGCAGACATAGTGAACACAAATTAAACCAGCCCCCAAAATTTTATCTCTATAATTAGTATAACAAGAAACAAGTTGAACCAGCCTTGCACACGAGTTCGGAAGTCCTCGTCGCCAGTTTTGTGGCAGGGTTCATAGCGACAAACACTTCGCTGTAGAAACGGCTTACGAAGTCACCGCCACACTTTTAATATCCGGTCCGCTGGAACAGTGAACAGAAAGATGAAAACCCAAACACTCTGATTAAATAAAAGTCGGTACTTATCTTTATTAACGAAGATACAGAAACACAGTAGTGAACTCCGTGTCTACAGAAATCTGTCTAGTTCGAGTCGGAGCGGCTAGGTCAGCGTCGGCTGACGACAAACAACAACTCTGCTGCGATGAACACACAACTGACTACCAAGTACACAAATCGGTGGCGAGTATACCACTGAGCGGCGAATACAGAACTCTCCTAGCGCTCGCGACTCCAGCGCTTAAGAAGCCAGAAGCCAGCGGTGGCGCGCGCAGACTTGCGGCGATTTCCTGTATCGCTGGCGCGCACGCAAGTGCAAGAGAAATAAAAATGATCTTGAGGAGTATATAGTAACAGAAATAATTAGGTAAGATTGGGACGTGGTCGAAACACAGTGCATAGTGGAGAGACAGAGAGAGAATCAAGATGGCCTCCCTGTTGCAGAAATAGTTGTTGTGTTCCAGAACTTGTTCCACAATAGTGTCTTGTGTGCCCTTAATACAGTATTTTGTGTGTCCTTAAAATAGCCTCTATTAGTTTTCATTGCTGCGCGGAGTGGCCATGCAGTTAGAGGTGCCATGTCATTAATTGCGCGGCCCCTCCCTCCATAGATTCGATTCCTCCCTCGGGCATGGGTGTGTGTGCTGTCTTTAGTTAGTTTAAGTTGTGTGTAAGTCTAGGAACTGATAACCTTTCCAGTTTGGTCCCTTACAAATTCTCACACATTTGACCATTTGATTTAGTTTTCATTCGTCCCCACTGCCAACTTGATGGGTGCCATGCTGATGCGGAAAGCACAGGGGCTACATTAGCCAATATGTCATCACTCATGTCTCATTTGACTCTTTCGTGGCATAGTTAGTTAGTATTGATTGTAGGACGGTGGGTAGGAGTGGAGTGTGGGTAATAGTAGGGTGCTTAGTACCTTGTACCCTGCATGACTTCTCTATTTAGTCTTTGAGTAATCTAAGACTTCATCACTTCTCTCTTAGATTCAAGAGCTAGCTTGTTAGATGTCTTTCATATATGCCTCTGATTGTTGTTTTCCTTTTGCAAACCATTTTTTGTATAGAAATAAAAGTGCTTTACAGAACTTAGTTTTTGCCTCTTTTTAAATTAATGATGTTTGTGGACTTTCTGTTTTCATCAATTTTTATTAAAGTCATCGTTGGACTAACTACTTGGGGTTAGCATTATTTGCTTTCCAGCATTTTGGGATTGTGTTTTTTCAAACTGTGATAAACAGAATGAGATTAAAAGAAACATAACTAAAAGCCCTGTCACATTACCCACAATCAATCAGTAAGAAAACTGAGACCAGTTTGAGATAGCTTAGTAGAAGCAACACCATGTTGCAGCTTATCTCCTCTTGCTAATTGTCTTTTCTGTAACTCTGAAACCTTCTACGTGTACTTTTTTAAACTAAATTTTAGAAGTCAGTTACATTAACACAAGGAAAAACTTTCAGGAATTTCTATGTTGGTGTCATTAATTTGAGGGGTTTGCACTCCTCAGAAAGAGCTTCAATCTTAACACACATAGTTGTGCATGTATGACTGCAGATTCTATAGATTTTCACCTACTGATGGTGGCATTTGATTAGATCATATCAAATCTTGCCTTTTTGTGTAGGAGCTGCGGCTGGTCTGTAGGAATCAGTGGTGGTGCAGGTAAGTCCGCACCTTTTTAAGGCTGTAGTCAGTTAAAATAAAATATCTTTGGACAGTCTGGTAACTGAGTGTATACATTTGCTTCTAAACTGAGCCGTAAATTAGAGAAGACTTATCTGAGCATGGAGTGCTAGTTTTTAGTTTTTCTGTACTTTACTTGACATTTCTGAAGTAAAAGGCCATATGTACTGGCTTACAAGTAAGCATCTTTAGTGTTTTAATTACTGTGGTCTCATTCCTTCACTACTTTCACTGTATTAGTTGTGGAACACATCTCCAACCATTTTATGGCATTAATCAGGTTGTTCCATTGCCTAGAAATCAATATTGTTTGGCTGCTGACTTTACTCAAACTGTAACTATTTCCTAAATGTATGTAGGCTGTGAATTGTCATACAATGAAGCTATGCATAGAAAAAAAAAATTATCCTGAGGTAATGTTATATACAACTTTATATAGGTGTTAAGATAAAATCGCATTTGTAGAATCCATTCTGAGAAACAATGATGCAACACTACTGTGTTTGCATGAATATTAATGTGTTCAAAATCATTGCAGGGTGAAATTTGGATATTGAAAGCAGGTCAAAGATCATTTGAAATAAAATGGTCCATTTTTAATCTTTCAATGTTCTTTGCGCTGTGCCAATGGTCTTGTTCATTGCAAAAATCCTTTTGGGGTTTCATTGGGGCTCAAGAGACCATTGAAGCCTCATACATTCACTTGAGTCTTCGCGGACACGCAATAGGCCATACCAGACCAGCAGTGCTCAGATGTTAGGAATTTTCGTTTGGAAACCTTTATCTTAATGTTTCATTCACATAAATATTTGAAGAGGCATGGGTGCATGAAGTATAGACAACTGAACATTTATTTAAGTAATACATGTTCAGAACATTTATGTAAGTAATACGTGTTCAGTGGTCTATACTTCACGCATCATGGAGGTAGGTTTACAGTGAGCTAGAAAACACCTGAGCAATAAAATTGATTGTGTTTGCAAATGAGTCTCCATTTTCTGTAGAAAATGCTTCTTGATGTGTACCAATTGTATGAAAATTAAAGGCATAATATTATCTGTGTAATGTTATTTGTAAGGATGGAAGAGGTGCCAATGTGAGCATTGGGATGTGTTCTGTTTTGAAGAAAGCACAGAGATATGTCTGCTCCCGGATGAAGTCATGATGGCTTGGAAATATAGGGGTGATATTTAAGATCATTGTCGTAAGAGATTCTTGTATGATTAATGAGTATAACTCATTCTCAGTCAGAGAAAGGGGAGTGCATATAGTAGCACAGTACATGAATACTAGTGAAAGAACAGAATCAGTGCTCCCACCTGACTGCCATGGTTCACATCTACATAAAAATATAAAAAGTTCTGGGAAAATTAGTACCAAATTAATTGTTTAAATCCTCTAAAACAGATAACTACTTTATTGTGGCACCTGTATTAGTGTTTGGAGTAATAATCTTCAATATTAAACCTGCAATATGTAATTTTACTGTCTGTCTTTGTATGTCTTTTGTTCGATGTTACTTATTGAAGATCTCATCAGAGCATCACGTACCCGTAACATTCTTTACATTGTAGGTACACAGTATCCTGTAGACACTTATTACATGGTTCCCTATGGTTTGTTTTTAAATTCATAATGTGTTTCTTTTTGTTGTGTGCAAATTGTGAGTTTTTATTAAGTAATAGTTAAAAGCCTGCAGCATGGTTCCATAACACCAGATAAAATTATTTTGTATTAGGCTTAAATTGCTTCTGATTGTCTAGAGGTCAAAATCCAGCATCTGATGAAAGCTTAGAAACATCACTACCACATATCTGGTAAATAATTTAGGAGTAAAGGAGACCACACAGGAATTATAGTTCGGCAGGTGGATTGGGGTGAGCGGTTGTACTGAATAGAGTGGGCAGAGGGGAAAAAGGAGCAGGGAGTGGGAGGAGGGGTTGGGTAGAGGTAGCTAGTGGCTCCGAAGAAGGTAGCTGGTCTGCAGGATAGGAACGCGGCAGTGAGAGGCTGTAGATGTATGGAATAGAAATGCAGTCAGTGCAAGGGCACTGGACGAGGTGAGTTGCGTGGTGCACAGTGATGATGACATAAATGTGTTGGTAGGAAAGGGGTGAAAGGAAAGAAGAGGGGAAGGCTATCTGATAGTGTGTGGGTGCAGTGGCTTACTGGAGATTGAGGCCAGGAGGATTATAGGAGCGAAGGATGTGTTGCAATGATAATTCCCATCTGTGTAGTTCAGAAAACCGGTTATACAAAGACCAAATTTTTCCATTTAGAGGAAATGATCAGTAATGTCCAGCTGAAAGACTGGATAAGTACTGTGGCTTTCCATAAACCTAACTTGGGGATATACAGTATGTGCCCAATAGGATATATTATGCATTTGTTGCACTTATAGACCTTATTTTCAAACCACTTTGGTTGTGGTCCAATAGAACTCTTCTATGGGACTGTACTTAAGGGACTGTAACATACTGATTCTGATATTTAATGGCTCCCTCATTTTTTGTTATTTTTATTAGTTTTTACGAGCATGTCCAAACTGTATTATTGATTTGAAACATTTATTCATGTAAGTTATAGTGTTACAATTTATTCCTTCATTGTGGCTGTTTCTTTCCAAGCTAGTGAAATACTGACTTTTTGTTTTGCTGTATCTGTCAAGATATCAGACACATCGAACTTCCTTAATCCGGAACCAGTTATTTGAAATGTAGTATAACGGGATGTTGCTTCACGAAAATGTGGACAAACGGTTCTCTGCTGGAGATAGGTGGAGGAGCTGACGATGTAACCAGACAATTTGTTGTTGAAACTCTTTATTAACCATCGTAATTGGATGTAGATCTGGAGCAGGCAGACAGTAGACAGCAGACAGCAATGAGCCAGGTAGTAGCCGTGTCTCGGCAGGTGAGCGTAGCAGGATTATCTGGGTGATGAATGCAGAACTGCAGGCTGGAGAGTGGTGGCAGGCAGCATGCAGCCCTTTTGACTGTGTGGAACTTACAGCTCAGCCTATACCATGGAGGTGGTAGCAGGTGCTAGTGGCCCGAGGCTCAGGCAGACAACAGTCTCTGTTTCATGGCCTGGAGTTGGCAAACGTTGCTGTGTCATAAATATGGCGATGACTGCCACGGGCTGTACAGCGTAGCAGGGCCCATCTGTGCTGATGACGACATGCTGGATCTGGGGTTAAATACCGCAGCCGAGTACTGAGTTTGCGGAAGAGTCATGTTTCTGTATCATCTGGAAACCTGTGGAACAGTGGACTGTGGCCATAGTTTTGACTATTGTTGATGGGGGAGCCAGTCAAACTGCTGGAGCTTTCTGAAGGCTGTTCCACTCCCACATCATTGGCACGCTCGCGCAGCAGTGTGGAAGTGTCGGCGTCTGCCAGATTGCAGTATTGGCAGGGTTCTGAGCTGCTTGAGCTTTAGGCCACTACATTTGCTCCCTCCAGAGGTTAATCCAGTCCACAAGATTATTGCTTAAGACTCTGTCTGTGACAGAGACCCTGATTTTTCACTGTTGTTTCTATACTTCACGTTCTGCTGCAGGAAGTCAGAGTGAAACACTTTTCTACAAATTTTCTCCTTTGCATGTCCTCCTTACCTTTTCATATTACATTATGTACACTGTCTCACTCCTAAATAGAGTGTAGATACTGAGATGTTGCATTGTGTACTATTTAACAACAACCCTTCCCCTTCCAGTTCTGTTCGCTACGCACCACTGAAATTACCGTGTTCATAGCAGGTGTAAATGATGACAACCACTTGTGGTACTGAGAATAGCCAGTGTGGCCCCATCTTTTGGAAGAATGTGGTATCTGTTGTAATACACTCCCTAGTGCACTTGGTTGTAGGCTTCTTAGAGCGAAACTCTGTGTCCTCACATGACTCAGGAACTGTGCGTATTTGATTTTTGGAACAGATAGTGACTTGCCCATTTCTGTACTGCAGTAATTCTGTGTTGGAGAGTAGGATTTCTCAGATCCCTCATCATCTTAAATTACTGAATTGACCCAGAAAACATATGTTTGTAAAGAAACTTAAAGTTTAAAGTTTAATGCCAAAGTGTGTCTCACATACTCACACACGATCATTCCCATATACTGTCAACATACTTCATGATAAAAATCCGCACAAGTACTACCACGCAGACCACATTTTTAAAAAACAATAAATGTAATGTGTCATGCAGCATCTCTGTTTTCCTTCTAGGCTAAATCAGGTATGCTAATGTTTCACTAACATTGCAAATAAAATTTCACCTGAATATTCTTTTAACCTGTTATCTAAACAAGAATGCTTCTCTTGATTATCTCTCATAAAAGCAACACAGACATGGATATAACCATACAATATGCTCAAAGATATCCTTAATAGCTAATAAGAAAACCCAAAAATTAGCTTGCAAGGCCATCTCGTGGTCTTAAGGCATGTGGACACATTGGAACAATAGTAGATATATCCTACTTTGCTCGCCTAGCTGTACCTTTCTTCTCCCATTTTCTCCAGTCACCTCCCTTCCCTTTTCAGAAGGGGCTGCTAGTAAAGTAGGTAGTGCTTCATGTTCACTCTGAAATGGACAAATTCTTCCTACATGCACAACTGTGCTTTGGATTGGAAATTATCTTGAAAACCTGGTAAGGTCCTTGATAATGCATGTAAGGGTTAGATAACATTACCCACTGCCCGACATCATACTGAGACAATGTTGCCTTTTTGTAGTGGGTGCCTTCTTGTCTTTCTAGAACCTTTGTATTCATCTTTGTAACCTGACACCAGATACGTTTTAACTTTTAGCAAAGCCTCAAATAGAAGGCCTGTCTCCTCCTGGGGTAGGTGACACAATGTGAAAGGGAGGGTTTTTTTTTTTTGCCTAAAGCAACCTCATAGGAAGATAGGCCCATGTTTTCGTGGATTTTTGTGTCGTTCAAGGCCATAACGAATGCTAGGAGGCTGTCCCAATTATGATGGCTACTATTTACATAATGACTTATCTTTTCTGTACTGTCTTGTTAACTGTTTCAGTTCTGTCATTCACTTGTGGGCATAGTGCACTAATTCGTACCCTCTTTATGCGTAATTGTCAGAATAATTGTATCAATAACTCAGACATAAAGTTAGTGGCTTTGTCAGTTTTTGTAGTCTCTGGTGTGCTGAATTTCAACAACCATTGATTATCTATAGTGCATGCCACCATCTCTGCTGTTGATTTGGTCAGCAAATAGGAAACACCATGACAGATATAGGTATTAATGAGCACAAGATTGATGTAGTGAGATAAACTACCATAACGTCCAAACCAGAAGGCTTTTGATACCGTTCCTCACGAGCGACTTCTAAGCAAATTGCGTGTTCGTGGAGTGCCATCTGAATTGGGCGATTGGATACATGTTTCTGGTCAGACAGGTCACAGTTTGAGGTAATTGATGGAAACTCATTGAGTAAAACAAAAGTGCAATCAGATGTTTCCCAAGGAAGTGTTACAGGCCCTCTGCTGTTCCTTATCTGCATAATGGTTTAGATGACAATTTTAGCAGCCCTCTTAGATTTTTCACAGATGGTGTTGTTATTTATATCTTGTAAAGTCATGAGATGATCAAAACCAGTTGCAAAATGATTTAGACAAGATATCTATAGTGTGTGAAAAGTGGCAGCTGTGGCTCAAAATAATGAAAAGTGTGAAATTATCCATATGAATACTAAAAGGAATCTGCTAAATTTTGGTTACACAATAAATCTCACAGATCTAGAAGCTATGAACTCAACTAAATACTCAGGGATTACAATTACAAATAAATTAAATTGGAATGCTGACAAAGATAATGTTGTTGGGAAAGCAAACTAAAGACTTTGATTTATTTTCAGAACGCTTAGAAAATCCAACAGGTGTACTAAAGAGACTGTTTACACTACACTTGCCTGCCCTGTTCTGGAGTATTGCTGTGTGGAGTGGGATCCACATCAGAAAGGCTTGACAGAGGATATAGAAAAACTACAAAAAGGGGCAGCTCATTTTGTATTATCACAAAATGGGGAGAATGTGCCAGGGATATGACATGCAAATTCGGGTGGCAATCATTAAAACAAAGGCATTTTTCGTTGTGAAAGAATCTTCTTATGAAATTTTAATCACCAGCTTTCTCGCCAGAGTGTGAAACTATGTTGTTGGTGCCCACCAACATAGGGAGAAATGATCATCATAAAAAAAAAAGAGAAATCAGAGCTTGTGCAGAAAGATTTGAGTGTTAATTTTTTTCTGTGCCCTGTTTGAGAGTGGAACACTAGAGAACTAACTTGAAGCTGGTTAGATGAACTCTCGCTGGGCACTTAACCATGAATTGCAGAGTAATCGTGTAGATGTAGATGTATAGCTTTCATGCACAAATAATGTGAGAAATGATCAATTATGGTTAAGACATGCTGGTGTTTGTGCAAAGGGGCTGTATACATCCAGTCCCCGAGCTCTTTGAATGTAAGAAATTTAGTTCTTTATGTAACACTCTACATCTTGTTTCCTTTTTGGCTACCAGAAATTTTCCACAATTCAGCGCTCTGTGGGCTGATTCCAATATGTCGTGCTAATATGGAATGGTGAGCCTGCCTCAATACATCACTTTGCCAGCTTGCAGACATGACTGTGTTGACCTTGGTGAGTCTGCTTGTGAAGAACACTGTCATCAGAACTGAATTATGTTTGCCTCACAAGCTGCTGTCAAGACTGGATCAGTGGTCTCCCTGTACTACTCATCCGAATTTACTCCAACACATTCTATGACTCGTACTTTGCAACTCAGTCCATGTGCAATCCCTTGAGATTTTCCTGGTTGACATACAACCTCAGTACCAAATTTGATCAGCCAAAAAGCCCAGCGGTTCAAGCAGATAGTTGGATCTCTTAGTCCCAAAAGCCATTTTAGCACTGTGTGATCTGTTATGACCTTATACCACCACTCGTCCAGATAAGTATAGAAATAAGTGTTGGCAAAGATTAGCGTGATCATTTCTTTTCAGTAGTTGAATAGTTCTCTGCTATATTGTGCTTTATAGAAGTGTATATTATTTGGTATTCTTTGCAGTCCATCTTTTGACTTAAAACACAACCTAGAGCATGGCTGCTTGAGTCATACAACAGTATACACTGTATTTGATAGTCAGGAAAAGCAAATTTTGGAATGCATCTTCTATAAAAATTAGCAACCCTGAGATGTAACTGTAACTTTTTTACTGTGCTTGGTGTTGGGAAATCCTTTATGGCTTTTACCAGTCTTGACTCAGTTTGAAAACCGCCTTGCTCCTTAATGTGGCCTAAAGAGCTGATGTCCTGTTATAGAAAGTGGCACTTTTCTGAACTTCTGGTCAGTCATTCTGCATAGAACAGTATATCACTTGTACCTTGATGTGTTTGGAGAAAACAGTGATATCGTCCAGGTAGACTATGCATTGGTTTGGTTTCAGCCCCCACAGCAGCCCATCTAACAAGTGTTGGAAAGCCACCAGTGCGTTTTTCAAACCATATGGCATTTGGTGATACTGCTACTAACTGAATGGAACTGAAAGCACTGTTTGAGGTTGATCTTCTGGTGGTACTTCTAATAGTTCCTGCTTCGTAAATCGGTGGTGGTAAAATAACGGCAATGCCCCAGAGAGTTTAAGGTCTCCGTAATGTTCAGCATACCAGATCCATCAGTTGCGTCTGCTAGTTCAAATACCTACAATCCTAGCAGAATATATAAGCCATCTTACCATCTGAAGTAACCAGGTATTGGTGCTTTCTTCACAATTCCATCCTGGATTTCCTCCGTCATTTGTAGATGATGGGAAACCGATACTTCTTTTTACAGATGACTTGTTCTAATGATAAATGTGTGCTGCAGTAGGTGCAATGATCCAGATGGATTAAATAATTCCATGTATTTCTCCAATAATCTCTCCCTGTCCAATTCATCATGTCCATATGGAAGCGACACCTTTCTTGATAGTATGGTTAAATCGTTGTGTATTAAACACTGAAATCCCTATTCAGTTCATCTTCCTCCAACATATTTCAGATGAGACGGCTGATGATCTCTTCATTGAAGATACACACAAGACTCGAACTCTTACAAGGATCAGCGAAATGTCATGAGTCATGAGGATAATGGGCAAGGGGCACTAAAGACAAAGTATTGATCAGATCAGCTCCTATGCTCATCCATAGCAGTCTTCCTGCACCTTTTGGTATTATATCCCGTGAGTCAAATCTAAGAGACTGTATGCAGTTTAGTTGGCTTACCTGACATATCAGGTGTTTCTTGTGACAGTTCAGTTCTTTCAGCAGTAACATCCAGCTCCACTATGCACTGTTGGATATAGACTTTGGAATGATGTTTAACTATGAAAACTAGCCAAAGAATGACACCTAGCTTATGCCTATGCTAGGGAGAACTTCCACACACACCTGGAAGTCTGTCCTCCCAACTCAGAAACCCATCAAGCCGAACCAGGTGAGTGAACACTTATTACCATTGACACCACTTTGTTTGCAGTGTAGTAGGTTCAGATTCATGGTGCCAAATACAGTCTGGCTATCCATGGATAACTGTGATCCTGTATCCAACAACAAATGATACAGTCAGTCCTTTACATTGCCAGATAGACAAACATCTGATATTGCACAGAGATGTCCTGAGATCACACTTACTGGAAGTGCTGTGTGTTGGTCGCACTGCCCTGTCCTTTTTAACAGAGGTGTGAGAGTGTTACCTTGATTCCATTTTCCAAGTGACTGTGGACATTTTTGAATGGAGTGTCCCACCTGTTTGCACCTTTGACATAGTGGCTTCTACAAAACATCTGAATGTGGCCCAGAGGGCCACATCTATAACATATGACCTCTGTATTAAAAAACTACTCGCTGCTCCCTCGACCTAGACGCTGAGTTAATTTTAGACAAAGTTGCTGCACCTGCTGCTGCTTTGTACAAGGTTTTTGAAAGTCCATGCACAGTTTTCACATCATCTCAGACAGTAGATGGCATAGAAATGTATGAAGCACCTGTTGTTCTGCTTTCTGTAAAATAGCCTTATTGGTATGATCGTCATCTGTCGATTCTTATGTTTTACTGTTGACTTTTTCTGATATAGTCTCCAAAGCTCTCTATCAATTCTCCTTGTTTTTGCACTGTACCATTAAGTTGTTCACAATAATGAATGGAAATATTCTTTCTTCTGTGACACTCTATGAACCCTTCCTGAAAGTTCGCAAAAGACTGAACATCCCTCAACTTCTCATTGGACATTACGTTTGTTCTAGTATCCCCTACAAATTTTAAATCAACCAAACTTAACAACTACTCCTCCATAGCCCTCACTTCTTGGCTGTATATAAACTATCAAAAAATACAAAAACATCATCTTCTCCAGACTTAACCAAAAATGGAGCTACCAATGAAGCAGTATGTGCATCAAGAACTGGTGGAGACATACTAGAAGTTGACCATTCCCTTCTTTCACCCTTTAAATCATCTTTTTCCTTAAGCAAAGTCTTATTATTAGCTCAAACTTTAGGTACCTCAACAAGCAAATAACGAGTCACCTCTTGGGCTGCTACTTTCTCACCAATAGACATTTTTGCTTACCATTACCACCATTACGGTTGTACAACAAACCCAGGCTGAGAAGGAATGAAAAGAAAGAAAAAAATACAACCTGACATGAGAAAAAAAAACCTTAGCCAGCACTTGTTGTTATCACTGCTGGCTGCATCCTCTTCGATTCTGCTCTCCGTTGGTCTATCATTACACCTTCCGACAGTTGTTCTGACACAAAGTTAATGGGATGTTGTTTTGGGAAGGTGTGGGCAAGCATTTCTCTGCTGGAGGTGTGGACAAATAGGCAGCCAAACTGTTGTCAAAACTCTTTATTAACGGTCATACATGGTTGTAGATCAGTACATCTGCAATAGGCAGACAGTAGATGGTGGGGAGTGACGAGCCAAGTGGTAGCCAGTGCTAAGCAGGTGAGCCTAATGGAACTACCAACATGATGGAACACAGAACTGCCTGGAGAGCAGCAGTGAGCAGGGGCCCGCACTGGGCTGTCCAGAACGCACAGTTCAGTCAGGATCATGGAGGCAACTGCAGCAGGTAGTGGCATCCCTGGGCCTAGTCAGTCAGATGGCGGTCACTGCGTCATGGCCTGGTGATGGCAAACATAGTTGTGTCATAATTATGGCAATGACTGGCATAGTGTGCACGTTGTAGTAGGACCCAGATGTGTTAATGACAATGGGCTGGCTATAGGGTTTTAAATTCTGTAGCCCAGAGCTGTGTTTGCAGACATGACATTGTCTCACCTGGGAACCGCTGAAGCAGAGGACAATGGCCAGAGCCCAGATGCTCTTGATGTGCCACTCAGTTAAACTGCTGAAGTTTGCTGAAGACTGTTTCGTTTCCAGATCATTGGCACACAGGTATGACAGTATGGAAGTTTCAGTGTCTGTTGAATTGCAGTATTGGCATGGCTGTTGTCCTTGGTGGACAGACTGTGTCTGCGACCTGATTATGGCTCTGGACTGCTTTCGATGCTGCTAGAGCTTTAGGCCACTACAGTAGTATCTTAGTATCTCGTCCCTGGAAAATATTATGTATAGAGTTTTCTCCAAACACAAAATCTCTCTTTGCAGTTGCAACTTTGTCCTGATTTGAAACAAATTATGTATATAGTAAACTAAAGGTCTGTGTTGATGTAAACTTTGTCTGACTCAGCTATGCAAAACAGCACTCTTGCTTTTTGCCTGAGTTTTAAAACCTTCTCAGGTTTTCGCTTCTGAGGAACTACATTGGAATACTTTAATGTAAAATGTTGATGTTTACCATTTTTCACTCTGTGATGTGTGGATGTGATTATCTGAGGAATTTGAAAGCATAAAATATTCGACAAAATTGTAAATTGTTTGTGTTTGATAAATTATTCCATGCTTTTGACTTTTAACAGACAGACTGCATAGAATATTTCCTTTTCTATAACATCCCAACGTAAATATCAGTGCTTGCTAGCAGAAATGAAAGTCGCTACATACTTAAATTTGTACGTTGAGCGCAAAAATCCACAATTTGAATGATAACTGCTTTAACATATGAAGCACATGTAATGTTGTCATAGACAGAGAGAAATTGATGCAATGAGTAACTAATTGTCTTAATTGTAGTTTTTAAATTGTTATTTTTAAGAAGAACATTATTATTTTATTATTGTTGTTTTTGTTGTTGCTGTTGTCGTTATTATTAAGTAATATTAATCTGTATGAATTGTTGTGGCAAAGGAACTTATGTGTCATTATGCCCTCTGCCAAAAATACCCTTTTTGAATCAGAAGAATTACCCCAAAAAATAATACCATATGACATAAGCGTATGAAAATATGCGAAGTAGACTACTTTTCGTGTTGAAATGTCACTTATTTCAGATACTGATCTAATGGTAAATAAAGCGGCATTTAGTTTCTGAACAAGATCCTGAACATGGGCTTTCCACAACAGCTTACTATCTATCCGAACGCCTAGGAACTTGAACTGTTCCATCTCGCTTATAATATGCACATTCTGTCTGATCAAAATATCAGTTCTTGTTGAATTGTGAGTTAGAAACTGTAAAAACTGAGTCTTACTGTGATTTAGCATCAAATTATTTTCCACTAGCCACGAACTTATTTCATGAACTACATTATTTGATAATGTTTCAATATTACACACAAGATCCTTCACTACCAAGCTGGTGTCATCAGCAAACAGAAATATTTTTGAATCACCTGTAATACTAGAAGGCATATCATTTATATAAATAAGAAACAGCAGTGGCCCCAGCACCGACCCTTGGGGAACGCCCCATGTAACAGTGCCCCATTGGGACTGAACATCACTACCACTCTCAATATTGCGGAGAATTACCCTCTGCTTTCTGTTCTGAAAGTAAGAGGCGAACCAATTGTAAGCTACTCCCCTTACTCCATAATGGTCCAACTTCTGCAGTAATATTTTGTGGTCAACACAGTCAAAAGCCTTCGTTAAATCAAAGAAAACACCTAACGTTCACAACCTTTTATTTAATCCGTGCAAAACCTCACAGAGAAAAGAGAATATAGCATTTTCAGTTGTTAAGCCATTTCTAAAACCAAACTGTACATTTGACAGCAAATTATGTGAATTTAAATGCTCCAGTAACCTTGTATATACAACCTTCTCGATAACTTTAGCAAACACCGATGGCATAGAAATAGGTCTAAAATTGTCAACATTATCAATGTCTTCCTTTTTATAAAGTGGCTTCACTACTGAGTACTTTAATCGGTCAGGAAACCGACCACTTCTAAAGGAAAAGTTACAGATATGGCTAAGTACTGGGCTAACATACATGGAACGATACTTCAATATTCTGCTAGATACCCCGTCATATCCATGAGAGTTCTTGGTCTTTAGTGATTTAATTATTAACTCAATCTCCCTCTTGTCAGTATCATGGAGGAGCATTTCAGGTAAGAGTCTCGGAACACTTTTTTCTACGAGCGCTATATGATTTCCTGTTGGGACTAGGTTTCTATTTAGTTCACCTGCTATATTCAGAAAGTGATTATTAAATAATGTACATATATGCGACGTATCAGTAACACGGACATTCCCACTACACACTGACTCTATATCCTCGACCTGTCTCTGCAGACCAGCCACTTCCTTTACGACTGACCATATGGTTTTAATTTTATCCTGAGACTTAGCTATTCTATCTGCATACCACATACTTTTTGCCTTCCTAATAACTTTTTTAAGCACCTTACAAAACTGTTTATAATGGGCTGCTGCATTTAGATTGTGACTGTTTCTAACGTTTTGATATAATTGCCACTTTGTTCTACAAGATATTCTTATCCCTTTAGTCAGCCACCCAGGCTGCCTGTTTGTGCTAGTACCCTGTTTTGAACGTTCTAACGGAAAGCAACTTTCAAAGAGCACGAGAAAATTCTTGAGGAAAGCATTATATTTATTATCTGAGGTATCAGCACTATAAACATCTTGCCACTCTTGTTCCTTGATAAGGTTTGCGAAAGTCTCTACAGCAACTGGATCAGCTTTCCTAAAAAGTTGGTAACTATATTTAACATGTGTTGCAGCACAAAAATCTTTTAAAGTTAAAATTGGTGCATCATGATCTGAAAGGCCATTCACCTTTTTGCTAACAGAATGCCCTTCTAGTAATGAGGAATGAACAAAAATATTGTCTATTTTTGTTCTACTGTTCCCTTGCACTCTCATTGGAAAGAATACGGTTTGCATAAGATTATATGAATTAAGGTGGTCTACCAGCATCCTTTTCCTTGCACAATCACTTATACAATTAATATTGAAGTCACCACATATAACTAATTTTTTGTATTTCCTATAAAGTGAACCAAGAACCTCCTCTAGCTTTAGCAAAAATGATGTGAAATCGGAGTCTGGGGATCTATAAATAACAACAGTAAGAAGTTTAGCTCCACTAAATTTAACCACACCTGCACAACATTCAAACACCTTTTCAGTGCAGTACTTTGAAACATCAATTGACTCAAATGGGATACCATTTTTCACATACATGGCTACTCCCCCACACCGCAAAGAGCTCTTAGAAAAGCTGCCAGCCAACCTGTATCCTGGTAAAGGAAGCCTCTGAATTATCTCCTTATTTAAGAAGTGTTCTGATATACCAATAATTTCAGAGTCAACATCTATAAGCAGTTCACTAACTTTATCTCTAATACATTGTATATTTTGATGAAATATACTAATTCCCTCATTAATTGGATACCTAAGCTTTGTCGAAAGTGGTTTCTTTGTTAGAGAGACATCCCTTAAGCAGGAATACCTATCAGCTGACTTCAGTAAATTACTACTGATTGGAGATTTTCTACAGGATGCTTTTTTTAAACACAAAATATTGCTTTTGTTTTAAGTTGCTAAGTAGATGAATACCAACAATTAATCCATAGAGAACATCTGTTTCCAAAATAGGTCACACAACCAGTCACATTCAAATAACAATAGTTGAAAACTTCTTTCCATTTATGAAAAAACATGGAGAAAGAATTCATGAACTTTCCATTGTTTAATATTTTGGGGCGTGATGATAGGTAGTCGAAACCCTGGTGGAGAAGGTGAGTCATTTGGTCCAATTGAGGGTAATGCTGAGTGACGACGAGGGTGCTCCTAGTTGTGCCCAGACAGTGGGTATCTAGGGATTGGTAAATGACAGGGGTGACAAGGTGTGAGAGATCAGTTTCTGGATAACATGCTATCTCTCCCCCTCCACATCCTTCATCACTTCTGTACTTCCACTGCCCGCGTCAACAAAGATTGCTACTTACTTTAAACACAGTTGCAGTCAGACCTTAGCACCCGGAGATGGCTGTGGCCATGTATGTGTAGGTTGTGCTTGGGTGTATGTGTTTGAGTGTTATCTTTTGTCTGATAAGGACTTTGTCCAGTAGCCAATTATATCTAGCTTTCTTATTCATTATGCCTGTAAGCAACTCAATATCTCCTCTGTGTTGTGAATAGTTATCTATCCTTTGCATATTGTTGTAATTCCATCTTTTACTTTCCACTGCTTAAAACAACACATTTCTCTGTAGTCACCTTGGTTCTCCATGCATTTCTTGAGCAGAAGGGTGACCTCTGTCAAAAAAAGTCTACCTTCGCCTGTTTGGCACATTGTTTGACAACCCTCTTAATCTTATCATCAGCAGTAAACCTTCTTCCATCTATAAACAATGACAGAGGAGTGAAAAGATGAAAATCTGTAGGTGCCACATGAGGACTGTGAGCTTGATGGTTGAAGATGGCACAACCAAATGAATCCAGGAGTTTCCTTTTGCTATCGGCTGTGCAATGACTTCAATTATCCTGCGACAAGCACACTCCTTTGATTAACATTCCCATTTTTTTGTTCTGTACCACCCTTTGTAGTCTTTGTTAGTTTCACAGTATCATGCAGGATTACTTCTAAAAAGTCGAGGAGAATTTCTTTAGTGTCCCGAAAGAAAGTGGCCACAATTTTTCAGGTCAAAAGAACAGTTTTGAAGTTTTTCGCTGATGGTGAGGATGGTGTCACGACTGCATTGGTTGTTTTTTCCTCTCAAGGATGTAATGGGTCCCACATGTTTTGTTACAAATCACAGTACAGTCAAATAATTGTTCATTTTCCAGTTTGAAGTGCTTGAGAAATTCTCATTAAGATACAATACGTTGACTGTATTGAAATATGAGCTGTTTTGGTATCCACATCAAACACAGTTTTTGAAAACAGTGTTTCAGCAATGATTTCATGCAGAAGAGATTTGGAGGTTTATGGAAACATTTTATTCATCTCGTCCAAAGACAATTGATGGGCACAACAAATCATTCTTCAGTCGTGTTCACCATCTCATCAGTCATGATTGAGGGATGCCCACTACTTTGTTCATCATGAACATTCATTCTGTCAGCTTTGAACTCATAAAAGCACTTGTACACATTATCTGATTCATTACAGTTTTAATTTCACTAAAAATCTGGAACCACACATTTTACTTTGCAAGAAGATGATGATGCTGATGATGATTGGTTTGTGGGGCGCTCAACTGCGCGGTTATCAGCACCTGTACAAATTCCCAACCTTTGCTCGGTCCAATCTCGCCACTTACATGAATGATGATGAAATGGTGAGCACAACGCAAACACCCAGTCATCTCGGGGCAGCTGAAAATCCCTGACCCTGCCGGTAATTGAACCCGGGACCCCGTGCTTGGGAAGCGAGAATGCGACCACGATACCACAAGCTGCGAACTTTGCAAGAAGAAACCAAATTACACTCCACAGCTCAGAATAGAGGCACTTATTTCAGCATGATACTGCAAGGGTTTTCAGCTAATTAAGGCAAATAAGAATCCATTCTACTGCCAATACTTTGCCCTTGAATGCAGTGCTGTGAACTTTGTTGAAAAAGGATCCTTTTGAGTACCAGAGACTCAATACTCTTTACATTCTATACATCATCTTAATGAGATTAAAGAGCTTTTACTAGGTCATGTATACAGTGTAAACAAATATTTTCTAGCATTTATATATTTATTTTTATTTGTTTATTGTAATTTGTATCCCGTAGATCCATTTTTGCATGGATATGGAAAGAGTCAAAACATTTAAGTCATTATTACACTTGTTTCCATCAGGACAATAAACAAAGATAGTACACAAATTGAAAATAATAATAATAAAGTAACACAATCAGTAAGTTCTAATTACACTCATAAACAGAGGTTAAGATACAGTTTTCACATTTTATCTAAGCAATTTTTTTACGGGGGTAAATGTGACCAACTTGTTGACTTACAGATTAGCAATTAATCTGATTAAAGCAACAAGATATATTGAATCAGGAATACACAATAATACATGATAAATAACCTTAGCTATCTCTGCTGTAGAATTCTTCTCGAGAATAGAAACTTTTTTCAAGCAAGAACTCCTGTCTCTTACTTTTAAATAGTACATTATTACCTCATAGACACTTAATATTATTTGAAAGTGCATTGAAGATTTTTGTACTTGTGTATGTCACATTTCCTTCTTGTGTTCCAATGATGGTATTTTCATTCTTTCCATACTGAGAAGGATTGCGAAGCATGAATGCCATGATTGAAAAGTGATATTGTGAAGTAGTGGTTAGTATTCCTATTTGCTTAAAAATGTTGCGTTGCGACGTGAGGTTGATGGAGGCACTCCACACAAAACTTGGACAACGTTTTTCAGACTGGTAAAGACTTTTTTTGACAGTGGTGAATTGCCCCAGAAGATAATTCCACAACACACAAGTGAATAGAAGTAACCAGAGTAAGCAGATTTTAAGACATTGATGTCTCCAATTTTGGCGATTGCCCAGGTATCAAATGTTGCTGAACTAAACCTTTGTAGGGTTTGGTGGATGTGTTCCCAGTATAGCCTGTTATCTATATTTTAGTGTTGTTCATGCCTGAGGTACCAAATGTGTAACATAGCATGTATAGCCATTTTTGCTAATACTACCAGGTATGCTTTCCACTAAGTGTCACTACAAGTGACTTCATGTCTTCACTCTTCTTGTAACAAAATTCTGAGCAGCAGCACAACCATGAAAACGGAGTCCTTGAATCATATTGTCCTGACCAGGTTTCTGGTCTATGACAGAAGTAGTCTACAGAAGCTGACAAAAATGTGTGGTGCTTGTTTCAAATAGAAGGCTTTACTTTTCAGCAGTCCCTATCAGTTCATTTTTAGGGCATATTGAAACAGTGACTGGTGTTGGTGCCATTTAACCTTTTAGTTTCACAATAACGTCACCGTAACATAGTGGACTTGAGTATATGTAACTCGTAAGGTACTCAAACTTTTGGGCTGCTACAGTCATGCACTTTCTGATC
This sequence comes from Schistocerca cancellata, assembly GCF_023864275.1. NCBI lineage: Eukaryota > Metazoa > Arthropoda > Insecta > Orthoptera > Acrididae > Schistocerca > Schistocerca cancellata. The sequence continues at coordinate 887,038,194 of NC_064626.1, forward strand.
ATACTCATGCCTGTAATGGCACAGGGTCCCAGCATTTGTGTATCCACAGATACATGGCGTAGTATTGGCATGACATTGCATACATTCAGTGGAGGGGAGACATTTGGTCCCATAGTGTTTGGCAGCACTATTAATTTGGTCATAATTATGAAAAAGCAGCAATGTTACCTCCACATACACACACTGTAACATTTCAGTTCTGACTTTTCTGCATAAGCTTCTGTATAATATTCTTATCTTAAGAAACTGTGTATTAACTATAATCCAAACATTGGAATCAAATTCATACTGGGTGCAGCAGGCTTGCTTACAGTTATTATTTTGTTAATAGTTACTCATTGATGAAAACTTGTGTGAGATTGTACATATTTAGTAAAAGAAAAATGTGGGATACGGGTGCAGCAAAATAAGCACTCTCACATAATGCTGGAATAGTAATCCATGTTGGATAATTAGGAGACTTTTTGCTATTGAAGTACCTCGGACAAGGCCCCCATGTAATTTACTAAATTATAATTTTTTGCAGTAACTGTTATTACAGTGTTGTGAAATAGTTTTTGGGAGAACAGTAGGTAGAACCCTCACTTGTGCTGCCATTTTCTCCATGTACTTTTGTAAAATTTTGACATGCTAAGTGAATTACCTGCATTACGCATGATCAGATAATCCAAACACCATTTTGAGGATAGACTTCAAGCTGATGTGATATAAGCTCACCAAACAAATTATTAGTCACCCCCCATTAAAAGGGTAGTTTAGGGACCTAACAATTTTACAGTCATGAAAATAGAAGAAATTTATATTACCCTTTTTTCTGTGTTTTCATGATGAGTACGCTGTGGTTATTCCCATTTTCCAAAATGACAACATCCACATTCATAGGGCTGCACACGCATTGTCCTAGTTTGAAGAACACTTGGGCACCCTGTCACAACTCGACTATCCCCCCAAGTAATCCAATCTTAATCCCATAGGAAATGTCGGAGACCATTTGGGACAGCAGGTGAAACATAGCAGTCAAGATTCCCTCAGTTTGGTATCTCTATGCAATTTAATCATCAATGAGTGGCTTCAGGTGGATACGACACAGCTGAAGGAACTTGTAGACTCTTACTTGCTGAACAGATTCCATTATAAAGATCAGAAGCAGTGTTACACAGTATTAATTGCTGTCCTTTGGGGGTCGCTAATTTTTTATCTAGTGTGTGTATATTGTCTGCTGCTAAAGGAAAGTAGAAAATAGCTATTTCTTTCAAGAAGTCTCAAATTTCTCATTTTTCTTTGGGGTTTTTCTGTTTATTGTTGAAGGGTGAGTGCCAATTTGTCTCAAAATATACTCTAATTTTCAGTGATATTTATAGTGTTACTGCCTCAGCACATATTTAACCTGATAGGCAACAGTGTTTGTTACTGGTTCACTATATTTCCTTAATAGGCATAATAGTGGTATTGTTACTCGGTATTACTGTAGACTTTTGTTTCATAGTAATTTTTATTTCAACAAGTGGTCTCATAGCTGCTGCTGCATATATACAGCAGAAAGTATGTGGAGAATTTTTTTTACACATCTATATATACTCCAATATTTGCAAATTTTGTATGAAATTTTGCCTCATCCATTTCTCACTATTAATGTTACCATTCTCAAAGCGAGCTTATCTTCACCGTAGACTTCAAAATCACCATCATTTAAATTGGTCACAGAATTTTTTTATGTAGTTTCTGATTAAAAATATTTTTTTTTTCAGAGTCCATACTTTGCAAGTATGTTTTCGGGGGCATGGAGAGAAGCTGATGAAGATACTGTGAACATAAAAATAGTTGATCCAAAAATAACAGTCAGTGGTTTGTATTATCTCCTTTTTCCATGAAAAATGAGATCTTCTAACCTTATGTGTCATCCAAATAGAACACAGTTCTACTACTCTTGATCTTCAGCTTTACAGACGGTATTTGGATCATTGTATATGGATGAAACTACTTTGGAGCCTTCTGACATTGTTTCCGTAGTAGCGGCAGCAACACTTTTCCAGTTAGAGGGCATTATTGAGAAGTGTGGTGAAGTTATGCTGGAAACCATGTGTGCTCAGGTAAGATAATGAGGTTTTTTCTTAGTTCATTTGTTTCACATGACAAAGTACATTATGTTGCAGTATTATTTGTAGAGAAATTTAATTTAAATGTTATATAACTGGTTCTCTGATTTTTATACAGTTTTGTTTAAGGGCACACTATGTTTTGATTGTAATTATAAAACCTTTTCATCTCTGTCTATACTAAAGCTGGCATTGAAATAGTTTATTAAAGGAGGAATCATACTTCTTATTCACTTCTTATTTAACATATATGCTCTGTATGTATCTTTCCTTCTAGGAAATTCTGTCAACAACAGTCAATTTTTGACAGAATAATTTAATTGGATAGATAAAAAAGTCTATCAAGCAGTGGCAGAACACATACATAAAAGTAGGTTGTAATTAGGCAAGCTTTCCAAGTCATTGGCTTCTCCTTCAGGCAGAAGGATTGAAGGGGAAGGAAGAGGGATGAAGGAAAAGGGCTGGAGAGATATAGGAATAGGTGTACATTTTGGGAAAGTCGCGCTGAACCATGGGTCAGAGGAGACTTACGACATGGGATGAGAAGGAAACACTGATCGTTGGGGATTACATCAGACAAGATTTGAAAACCTGAGCGCATAAAGGTGGAAGACAGTGTAATATGTGGGACAGAGATTACTGCTTAAACATCATGCATGAGTTAGTAGGACTCAAAAGCTATGTGCATTGTACATAACAGAGGTGGGAGGGGGCGGTGAAAAATAGACAGGTAAAAACAATGAAAAATGTAGAAAACTAAAACAGACTGAAGAAAGGAGTAGTTACTGAGAAGAAATGCTGAGACGCAAGAAATTAACATAAATTAAGACTAGGTGGGTGGTGAGAACCGAGGACATGTTGTAGTGCTAGTTCTAACCTATGGAGTCCTGAGAAACTGGTGTCTAGGGGAAGAATCTAGATGGCGCACGTGGTGAAACAGGCACTGAGATCATGATTGTCATGTTGTAGAGCATGCTTTGCAACAAGATATACATGTTGTCAGTATACACCTGCCTATGCCCATTCACCCTAATTGATAATTTGGTGGCAGTCATGCCAGTGTAAAAGGCTGAACAGTGTGTAAGTAACATCCGGTACATGACATGGGTCATTTCAGAGTTGTTGCTTTGATAGTATATGTTTTGCCAGTTACAGGGTTGGTATACACTCCTGGAAATGGAAAAAAGAACACATTGACACCGGTGTGTCAGACCCACCATACTTGCTCCGGACACTGCGAGAGGGCTGTACAAGCAATGATCACACGCACGGCACAGCGGACACACCAGGAACCGCGGTGTTGGCCGTCGAATGGCGCTAGCTGTGCAGCATTTGTGCACCGCCGCCGTCAGTGTCAGCCAGTTTGCCGTGGCATACAGAGCTCCATCGCAGTCTTTAACACTGGTAGCATGCCGCGACAGCGTGGACGTGAACCGTATGTGCAGTTGACGGACTTTGAGCGAGGGCGTATAGTGGGCATGCGGGAGGCCGTGTGGACGTACCGCCGAATTGCTCAACGCGTGGGGCGTGAGGTCTCCACAGTACATCGATGTTGTCGCCAGTGGTCGGCGGAAGGTGCACGTGCCCGTCGACCTGGGACCGGACCGCAGCGACGCACGGATGCACGCCAAGACCGTAGGATCCTACGCAGTGCCGTAGGGGACCGCACCGCCACTTCCCAGCAAATTAGGGACACTGTTGCTCCTGGGGTATCGGCGAGGACCATTCGCAACCGTCTCCATGAAGATGGGCTACGGTCCCGCACACCGTTAGGCCGTCTTCTGCTCACGCCCCAACATCGTGCAGCCCGCCTCCAGTGTTGTCGCGACAGGCGTGAATGGAGGGACGAATGGAGACGTGTCGTCTTCAGTGATGAGAGTCGCTTCTGCCTTGGTGCCAATGATGGTCGTATGCGTGTTTAGCGCCGTGCAGGTGAGCGCCACAATCAGGACTGCATACGACCGAGGCACACAGGGCGAACACCCAGCATCATGGTGTGGGGAGCGATCTCCTACACTGGCCGTACACCACTGGTGATCGTCGAGGGGACACTGAATAGTGCACGGTACATCCAAACCGTCATCGAACCCATCGTTCTACCATTCCTAGACCGGCAAGGGAACTTGCTGTTCCAACAGGACAATGCACGTCCGCATGTATCCCGTGCCACCCAACGTGCTCTAGAAGGTGTAAGTCAACTACCCTGGCCAGCAAGATCTCCGGATCTGTCCCCCATTGAGCATGTTTGGGACTGGATGAAGCGTCGTCTCACGCGGTCTGCACGTCCAGCACGAACGCTGGTCCAACTGAGGCGCCAGGTGGAAATGGCATGGCAAGCCGTTCCACAGGACTACATCCAGCATCTCTACGATTGTCTCCATGGGAGAATAGCAGCCTGCATTGCTGCGAAAGGTGGATATACACTGTACTAGTGCCGACATTGCGCATGCTCTGTTGCCTGTGTCTATGTGCCTGTGGTTCTGTCAGTGTGATCACGTGATGTATCTGACCCCAGGAATGTGTCAATAAAGTTTCCCCTTCCTGGGACAATGAATTCACGGTGTTCTTATTTCAATTTCCAGGAGTGTAGTTGGTAGTAGGAGGGCAAATCTTACAGTGGAGCTGGTGATAGGGGTAGAAGCCATGGGGTAGAGAAATGGGTGCAGAAGGAGTATAGGATCTGACAAGGATGTTGCAGAGATTGGGAGGGCAATAAAAAACTATTCTAGATGTGCTGGGCAAAATGTCAGACAGAATAGGCCTCAAAGGGTATGATTTTAGGAGGTCATAGCCTTGTCAAAGTAGCTGATTAATACATTCAAGATCAGAATAATATCGAGTGACAAGAGTTGAACACCTAAGTTGTTTTTTGGAGGGATCAGCAGTACAATGATTGGATGGGATGTGTTGGGAAATCTGTTTTTGAACTAGACTGGTGGAGTAATTACATCCAATGAAGGCTGGGGTGAGAATGGTGGTGTATTGCTGTAAAGAATGTACATCTGAACAAATACATTTGTGTTGAATGTATGGGAGGGAACATCTGAATGGAAAGGATAGCATCTGTTGAATGTAGGTACTGTTGTTTGTTAGTAGGTATAAAGTGAATGGAAGTATATAGCTGACCCATGGTGAGGATGAGGTCAACAGCAAGGAAAGTGGTATGGGTTGCAGAATAGGACCATGTGAAATTTAATTGGGAGAATGTATTTAGAGAATCTAAAAACTGCCATTGCGACATGTCTTTAGTTCTCACCATCACCTGGCCTTAATTTACATTAACTTCTTCAGACTCAGTATTTCTTCTCAGTAACTACTCCTTCCTTCACCTTGTTTAAATTTTCTACAGCTTTCATTTTCTGACCTGTCTATTTTTTCACCACCCCCCTCCCACCTGTATTACATATTATGCATTTAGCTTTTAACTTTTAGTAACACATGCTAGTTGTTTCAGCAGTAATCTCTGTCTTGTATATTACCCTGGCCCCCAACTTTTAGCTCTGAAATTTTCAAATCTTGTCTGGTGCAGACCCCAACAATAAGTCTTCCCTTCTCGTCCTGTCCGGTAAGTCTCCCCTGGCCTGGGGTTCTGGGCATCTTTTCCAAACTCTTCCCATTTCTTAAACCTTATCAGTTCTTTTCCTTCACTCTTCTTCTTTCCCCTTCAATGCTTCTGACAAAGGAGGGGCCAGTGGCTCCTAAAGCTTGCAAGTTTACATATCTTTTATGTGTGTTGCTCTCTCACCACTTTGTGAGAAGATTTCATTTCTGTCCAATTACATTATATGTAAATGTTCTGGATGAAGTCACAATTTATGATTCTTTCATACAACATTTCTTCCTTGTTGGATAAGCTTTTTGGTATCGCTGAACAATCATATCAAACAATCTGCTTCTTATAGATTCAGTACCTGAATCAATGAAGACTATTTGACTTAGTAGTAATTAAATTAGTGTTATTGTCAGAGCTTCCTCTTTTGGTCAACTATTGAACAGGATGCACAGGAAGAATATAGTAGAAAATCATGTTTATAGAGTTGAAATTATATTTGCTTTTGATAATTTTGAGAATGAAGATCTTTGATACCTTAAGTTACACTTACAATCCTTCCCACTGCTCATTTGTATTAAATGTCTATTCAGTTTGCAAAGTTATGTTTGTATAGCTGAAAGGGCTAATTCATTTCTCATCACATAGGTGACTCTCTCAAAAATATGGTATAAGACATTTTGCTTCTTTTTATTTAGCAATCATCTATAGAGTTTTAAAGCCATATGAAGCTCAGCATTGTGTATTTACTCAATAAACTCTCTTCCAGGTGTCTTTTCTCCTCCCTCTCCTTTCCGCCTATTCTTTTTATCATTTATTTCCCCACACCCATGGTCTTTCACCACTTTCTCCATCTCTCCCAGTTCAGTTCTCCTTCCCAAACCATCTTCGTACAGTATCTCTCTCACTGTTACAGATCACTTCTTCTGTAGCATCTTTCCACTCTGTTTTGACTTCCTTGTCATCCATGGCCCCCTCCCTTTTTCCCCCTCTCCTATCCTCTCCTCTCCTCTCCTCTTCTCTCCTGTCCTGTCCTGTCCTTTCTTCTCCTCTCTGTCACTAATCTCCTCCATCACCTATATCTCTCCTGTTACTTTCTCTGCCTCTCCTTGATCACTCTATTCTCCCTGCCACTTAAGAAAATGAGCTTACACGGTAAGGGTAAAATGTTCTGATTGACTTGTATAGCAGAGAGAAATGATGAAAGAGGGAGGAAATGGTGTTAAGAGACAGAGAAAATTTATTTGATAAAGCCTAGATAAAGTAGAAAAACAGGCAATAAGGTATAAATAATAATTAATTTGACTTTGTATTAGCAGTTTTTAAATTTAGAATTTCATCTGTGTGTGCTCAATATTTTAGTAGTTAATGTGTTCATTTATGTTGTATATTGTCAGACTTATAGTTTTGTTATCTTTTAGACGGCTGTTGTTTACTATGAGGCTGCTTGTGAGTATGGCCTCAATGTAGTGAAGGAGAATGCATTTAAATTCATCCTAATTAGCCTCCTGTCACGTCTCAATGAGTTCCCTGGTCAGATAAAGGCAATCAGGTAATACTCTCTTCATCAAACATTTTGTTATTCCTTAGTTTAGGATGCTATGTAAATGAAAGTGCTATGTGGCACTCATTATCCAGCTGTTACCTGCAACTGATGCAGAAACGCTTTATTTCGTCTTACTCAAAAGCCTTGAAAAGTATTAAGTGTTGAGTCACACCAAACATAACTAATATCTTTAAAGTTCAATGCTGCATGTCAGAAATAAAACTATATTATTTTGACACATTCTAGCTCATACACTCTCATGCAAAACGCCTCAAAAGAATTTTTTAAATATTATTTTAAGATGGACTGTTTATGTAACTCTTTGAATGTCCAATGTAAACCAAAACAAAAACAAAATAACTTTCTTTGCTCTTATATATATGAGAGGGAAAGACGAAAGGGTGTGGGTTTTAAGGGAGAGGGTAAGGAGTCATTCCAATCCCGGGAGCGGAAAGACTTACCTTAGGGAGAAAAAAGGAAAGGTATACACTCGCACACACACCCATATCCATCCGCACATACACAGACACAAGCAGACATTTGTAAAGGCAAAGAGTTTCGGCAGAGATGTCAGTCGAGGCGGAAGTGCAGAGGCAAAGATGTTGTTGAAAGACAGGTGAGGTATGAGCGGCGGCAAATTGAAATTAGTGGAGGTTGAGGCCTGGCGGATAACAAGAAGAGAGGATATACTGAAAGGCAAGTTCCCATCTCCGGAGCTCTGACAAGTTGGTGTTAGTGAGAAGTATCCAGATAACCCGGACGGTGTAACACTGTGCCAAGATGTGCTGGCAGTGCACCAAGGCATGTTTAGCCACAGGGTGATCCTCATCACCAACAAACACTGTCTGCCTGTGTCCATTCATGCGAATGGACAGTTTGTTGCTGGTCATTCCCACATAGAAAGCTTCACAGTGTTAGCCCATCTAAGGTGCCGCGCAGTTAATCCTCTGCCATGGATGGTACCTGGTGTCCAGGTTGACTGTCAGAATTTGGTACTTCTACTTAGGGGCTGCTACCTTTTCATTGTTTTTAAGTCAGAGTATTTTCCTTGCTATGCTTCTAGTGTGTGTTCGTGTGTTCGTGTGTGTGTGTGTGTGTGTGTGTGTGTGTGTGTGTGTGTGTTATCATGAAGTTCAGAACACTTCAGTTAAACCAGAAGTACTTCGAAATAAACAATGTTATGATGTCATTACCAGAATAGTGGAAAAGCAAAATGAAGGGGTACAAATAAAGAGAGAAGCAGCTCTCTGGATGATTCATTATGCTGAGGAGCAGGTGATGGAGATGCTGAGTTTTGTCATCGAGATTTTTTTTCCCAAGAAAACTAGATAAACCATCAGCATTCTTAAGAAGAAATCATGTAAATGTATATTTTTGTTAACATATCTGTGGTGTTTTACTTGGGAATCGCTTGAAATCAGTTTTATTAACTGTGACACACCCAGCAGTCATAGGGTATATCACAAAACAAAGTAAATATTTTATAAATTTTCACTATGCAGCAGAGCATATAATGTTGTTGCAGTTCTTTAAGAATGTTTGCCATACTGTGTTCTGAATTGTGTCCCTTGCCTTTGAAAAACTCTGCATTTGAGTACCAATATATCACACAGTTTTAATATATCAGGGACTTTGAAGGGAATTATTCTAATTCAGTGGTAAAAAATAGAGTTTGAGCAGAAAGAAAGAATGAAAAGAACACCCTAATGCTCACTTTAGAATCTGTTGATATAATGAATGGCAGTATGGAAAGTATATCATGAACTTGGAAAAAAAAGGCAGGTGAATGCAAACGAAGCTCAAGTTATAGGATTCTAATGATTTCTTCTAGATGTGTCAGAAGGTTAAGAAAAAAGATAAGCAAAAGGAAAGCAGGGGGAGGAGGGATGGGCAAAAATACAGGGTTTAATGTCCTGTTGATGATGAAGTTGGTAGAGATGAAGTATATGCACAGGTAGGTCAAAGATGACGAAGGAAAGTGACCAGTTGCTTTACAGAGGTATCTTGGCATTCACCATAATCATTGTGGAGAAACCATGCAAAATCTAAACCAAGCTGCTTAGAGGGATGCGAACCACTCCTGAATATCAATCTCTTGCATTAAACACTGTGACACAGCACTTGGTAGGATCAAAGAAAGGTAATGTGAAAGATATGGATGAAAATAGTATTTAGTTTGGAAAAAAGGAGGAAATCATCAAGAGATGATGGGTAAACTGGCAGTTACAAGAAGAAAGAGGTTATGATGGAATAATTTGTACAAGTTTGATATGGTCAGGTACAGTATTTACTAGAGAACGAGTACTCATGTACAGCTAATGGAACACTCATCTTGGAAGATGGAATTCAAATAACTTGAAAACATGAGACATGTTTTATTTGGCTCAGATGTTGCAGGTTATCTTAAATAATTAAGTGACATTGTGCTGTGTGTTACAGGTAATATTTCTCTCTCTTCTGTCACTGATGTTTGCTGAAAATTTTATGGTGACAGTTCCAGTACAAAGTGTTTGCAAATGAGCAAGTAATGTATGATTTCGGCATCAGTTCTCTATAACGTAACACTGAGTAACTCTTATTATATGGGTTGATGTATCATTAAAAAAACACACAAATTTTCTGGACATTCCAGATGGAGCCATGGTTGTGTGTCTCTATAGAGATGGTATTCTTTGGACTTATGTATGCCTATATACCAATGCAACAAGTGATGTGACTATTCTACAAGGTGACAATGCTTAACAGCACCAAGTCTCCCTCATGGATGAATATTTCAGCAGGAAACAATTTGGTGCATGGAGTAACCTACTCAAATATCCTGATGTGAATCCTATGTAGAGTATATAATATCTGGGGTCTCTCAGCTGTGCTGCTACATGCAATCCTTTTCTGCAGATCCTTACCTCAGATAGAATGACTTAATTAAGAATGGTATTAATCTCCTATGGGACATCATTAAAGGCATCATATGTCACTATTTGTGTCTTATTGCTTTTCTGGATAGTTATACTTTATATTGGCATCACTTTTGTCATTGCCAAATTGACGCTTCAGATTTGTACATTTCTAATGTGTTCTAAGGCCAAACATAATCTCTAGTTCTGTAATTAATTTATGATGGTAATCTGTGTCATATCTAGTCTCAGCTTATTACAAAAATCTGTAACCAAATACTAAAGTGCCGCTCTGTTTGGCAAGAATATACAGGGTGTCCCAAAATAATGTATACACTCTTTGAAACTGAACATCTCTTTAGTGAATGGGGTTATAAATACAATTTTAGTGGTGTTGGGTGCCTCATGATCTAAATTTAGGTGGTAATTGTTCCAACTGGTGTCCATCCATTGCAATACACAATCGTCATGACTTATGACTGAGTGACATGACAACTTTATTGTTTCCAACATAACAGCATCACCGGCTTGCTGAATTTGCTTTCTAAGATCATCCAGTGTGTGTGGTCTCGCAGCATAAACTGTGTTCTTGAGAGTACCCCACAGAAAGAAGTCTAGAAGAGTTAAATCTGGAGATTGAGTGGGATACTCCACACTCCCTCTTCATCCTAGCCATCTTGCAGGGAATGTACAATTGAGAAATGCACTCACATCCAGGTGAAAGTGAGGTGGTGCCCCATCCTGTTGAAAGTAATAATCTTCGTTTCTAAACACAACACTAAGACCAGGAGTTATTTCCAACATTTCAAAGTACGAGTCTCCTTTAATTAAAGAGAAATTCTGTTTCAAAGAGTGTATACATTATTTTGGGACAGCCTGTGTATGACTTAGTTTTGGTTGTCCAGCTGGAAAAAAAAACAAAAAAACTTAAATTTCAAAACTGACCAAGACCAGCGATCTTGAAAATACCATTTACTGCCTGTGACATAATGAATACCCTTTCAGTGGCCGGTGCCTTACCAGGCTGTCCAATAGATACATGATTACAGACGTAAAATTATAATGTATATGATATCAAAATTCTCAGCCACACATTGATCTCACAATTTAATTTCAATAAATTGTAGTATTTGGGCAATGTTGAGAGAAAAAGGAAATAGAAGTTTTGTTCAGAATTAGGAAGAAGGTTTACCGTGTACAAGTATGAAATGCGGATTTCAGACACCAGATGTCGCACCAATGCAGTTTGTGCTCTAAAGATTTGACGCTGTGCTATTTTGTTGTGTCATCAACAAGTGACACATGTGCACGAGTGATAAATAAGTGTAATAAATAAGAATGATAAATAAATGTGTGCTTATCGTTGTGTTGTTGTTGTTGTTGTTGTTGTTCAGCATGTCAAAATTTTTACCAAACAAAGAGCATTTACGGACAGCAGTAATTTTTTGTTTTCATTTGACGAAAACTGCTGCTGGATAATACCGATAACTTCTCCAAGCTTTATGGTGAATATGCTCAGGCATTTCAAAAATGGTGACTTTGATGTTGCAAACTAGGAACCACCAAAAACTGAAGATGTGGAATTGGAAGCACCATTGAATGAAGATGATTTGAAAACATAAAAACAACTCACAGAGCAATTGGGCATTAATCAACAAGCTTGTTTGCAATCAGCTATGAGAGATGGGAAAGATCCAGAAGACTGGTAGCTGGTTATCATATGAGTTGAATGACAGGCAAATGGAAAAGCACATAAGAGATTTTGCTCTCTCAGTACAAAAGGAAGTCATTTTTGCATCATATAGTTACAGGGGGGTGAAAAGCGGATTTATTTTGAGAATCCCAAGTGCAAAAAATCATGGATAGACCCAGGGACACCATCCAATCGACCGCAAGACCAAATCGCTTTGGCAGAAAGACGATGCTTCTTTATTTGGTGGGACCAGAGGGGTGTGGTCTATTATGAGCTGCTAATACCTAGGGAAATGGTTAATACTAAAGGTTACCAACAGCAATTGACCGACTTAAACCATTCACTGCTTGGAAAAAGGCCAAAATACTGAAAGAGGCAACACAAAGTTATTTTTCTTCATGACAGTGCTCCTTCACGTACGGCAAGACCAGTGTGCGACACATTGGAAGCACTTGGTTGGGAACTTCTACCCCATGTGGCTTACTCGCCAGATTTGGAACCTTCTGATTACCAAGTGTTTGCGTCGATGGGTCAAGCACTTGCTGACCAGCACTTTGGTTCATACGGAGATGTGAAAAAATGGTCCAATGAATGGTTCGCAGCAAAAGAGGAAAATTTTTACTGCCATGGTATTCACAAATTGCCTGAAAGATGGGAAAAACGTATAACAAATGCTGGAGCAATCTGTGAATAAAGCAGTATTTATCATTCTTCTGAATTTAACATGGAGGTTCTTTTTTTTTTTTTTTTTTTTTAAGACAAAAAAAATCCCCACTTTATATTTGTACACCTGGTAGTGACACAAGAGTGCAAGAACTATGTGCTTTGTCATAATTGCTTTCAACAGAATCCCAGCACTGCCCCTATTCCCTCCCTGTACAGCTGTTTGTTCAGGTAATGGCCAAGTTACATTGTGTGCATTCTGCAACATGTACCTTGGTATTCCATGTTTAGAGCAACCAACAGCATTGTTCCTGCTAGCTATGTATTTCTCTGCCAACTGAAACATGTGTCACTAGAATCATAGTTGTAACCATCTAACAATAATAGCTATGTAGGATAAGATAGATTACTATTTACTATAAGGAAGGTACATTAAGTTGCAGACAGGCGCAGTTAAGAGACATTTACATAAAGCTTTCAGCCACAGCCTTCATCAGTAAAAGAGAAACACACGCCAGTAAAAGGGAAACACATACCATTCATACACACAAGCAAGCACAACTCGTGCACAAATGACCGCCAACTCAGGCAGCTCAGGCCGGAATGTCCAAGTTGCCGGAGCTGGTGGTCATGCTTACTTGTGTGTATGAATGGCGTGTGTTTCTCTTTTGCTGATGAAGACTGTGGCTGAAAGCTTTGTGTAAGTGTCTTTTAATTGTGACTGACTGCAACTTAACGTGTCTTCTTTACGGTAAGTAGCAACCTATCTTTTCCTACATTGTTGATATTCCTACCTGGAGTTTCCATTGTTTAACAGTAACAACTTGCAGATAAAAACTATGTAGTGGACCAGAACTTGAACCTGAAACTTTTTTCCTTTCATGGGCAAGTGCTATACTGATTGAGCTATCCAAGCATGACTCTCAAGCCATCCAGAAAGCTTTCATTTCACTATTACTTCTCTTCTGCATTTCAAACTGCACAGTTCTCTCGCATGCATTGCTGGACTAGTACTCCTGGAAGGAATGATATTGTGGGTGGTGTGTAACAGCAACACTGAGGATAAAGGAATGTTGTCCCAAAAACAAAATAAACAGAAGATTAATTGTCTATTGGTAGCATTAGTGGTAGCTGTAAATAAAGTTCTTGTACTTTGGTGGGTGTAACTCAGCATATTTAGAATAATGATTAATGTCATCAACTTACCTTGCACTTGAGGCTTTGCTGCAGATCATGTTTCCTGGAAATTTCTTAAGTGAAAATGTGCCGGAGAAGTGCGTGGTTCTCAATAATCATGTAAAGATATTTGTTTCAGCTGTACTACTTATTATGTCACAAAGTAGTCATCAGAATCTTACCTCATACTGCTCACCTCTACTCCTCCTCTTACACTCTTTGTATACCTTATACAACAATCAATGCGTCGTTACATACAGCAAACTCGCCAATAACAAGTACAAAAGTTATCAGCGGTTACAAAAAGTAACATCATTCAATAATTACAAACAAAATGCATAGACTGTGATACAAAGTCAACCACACTTCTTCTGTTTTTGAGGAAATATTGTGGAAATGCTTTAAATAAGCAATGCTGACTATATTTTTGTTACATAGGAGCTTCTCCATCTCAAATCTTCCTAACATGTTTCTGGTTTCTTATACAGTACATTACTTTTTGATGTGAATAGAATTTCAATACATATTACAGTAATCCAAGTGGTCACTTTGTTTACATGGTCAGTAAAATTTTGTTTTATGAGTTTCAGTAATAACTAAGTGATTAAGTGTTGTTATGATTACCAACTGCATAACAAGCTGATGGTATGTTAATCAGAGCTGTTACAGGTTTCAGACATTATAAAAACAGTATTTTTGGTGTCTCTTTCATTATTTGATTGTTCGTAACTGAATGGTTCTAATTGTAACAAAACAAATTGTTAAACATTTTCCTAGCCGTGAATGGATGTAATATTGACGAATACCTTGACGTGACTGTATTCAAAATTACATTTCAGTGTTCAGAAGGTAAAATTACCTACATGGATCCTACCTACTGATAGAGGGTGGGGCAAATAATAGTGGCCCAGACAACAGAATTCCTTGGTACAAAGAAACACAGCAGAGGAAAGGGAATACAGTACTAACCTTACTATAGCAGCTGTTGAAAGTGACCTCCATTCATCTTCTGACACTTTTGGGCCCTGGTCAGCAAGTTGCTGAAGGGGGATTGAAGCTGGACTGTTGGATCTGATGCAATCCCATCCAAAATGTTCTGCTACAGTTCTTGGAGACTGTGAGGACTGTTGTGATACATTTTAGATTTGAGGGTTCCCCACATGAAATAACTGCATACTGACTGACCTGGGTAGTCAGCTAGGGTTGTCACCAGACTGACCTCTGCACTTCTCCTCTCACAATGACATGGCCCTCGCTACACTCATTACTGGTGTGGATCACGTGGCAGGTGTACACATGGTGTGCAAGTCATGGGGCATGGTTATAAGCATACATTCACACCAAATCATATCCACTCATCTGGGCCGCTTTCATTTGACCCACCCTGTATAACAGATAATTAAGCAACCTGAATTGGCTTTAGTGTCAGGTGAAAGATAAGCTAAAGTAATTCTTGTAAATGGATAGATATCTATATGTTACAGTCAAAACCTGTTTTTAGTTAGAACACGTACTTACTAGTTAAAACTAGTTTTTACTGAGCCACTTCATCAAAACGCATTTTGCCCAGTTAAAACTAGTTTTAACTGACTTTTGCTTTTGACCAGCAGTAAATTGTAGTTGTAACTAAGGCTATCAGTTTCAACTAGTAGGAACATGTTCTAACTAAACTAGACAAAACTAGTTTTCACTAAATTTATTTAGGGGCAAATATTTAAATTAAGAGTAACACTACATCTAAGTCATTAATATTAACTACAGCAATACAAAAATAACCATACACTGAAAAAACATTTTGAGGAACATTACAGAGTCATATTAACAGTATTAGTTACGAAAGCAGAAACAAAATAATCATACAGTAAAAAGTGTATTAATTACTCATACATTTGACAAAAGTTGCTACAGTCATAATAAAAGAGAAATGTACCAAAAATATTTATCAATTAAATTTTGATTATTTGTTATTGCAAGGCAAACTGTCATGACATTTTGAGTTACAAAGGTTTCCTTTTTTCCTACAAAAGCACCTTTTTGAAGTACATGCCTTCTTACACACACAGCGAACAAATCCTTATCCTGATCCTAAGGCTGCCATCTTGGCAGCAGTTCTTAATGATACCTTTGTCTCTGACACATCGTCCAGCAGCATGAAGTTCTCTTTGGACACACCGAATTCGGATCTGGATGAGAACTATTAATTAGCTTGTTTGAAAGGTGATTAGGTACTTAATACATATTATAAAATACACTCCTGGAAATTGAAATAAGAACACCATGAATTCATTGTCCCAGGAAGGGGAAACTTTATTGACACATTCCTGGGGTCAGATACATCACATGATCACACTGACAGAACCACAGGCACATAGACAGAGGCAACAGAGCATGCACAATGTCGGCACTAGTACAGTGTATATCCACCTTTCGCAGCAATGCAGGCTGCTATTCTCCCATAGAGACAATCGTAGAGATGCTGGATGTAGTCCTGTGGAACGGCTTGCCATGCCATTTCCACCTGGCGCCTCAGTTGGACCAGCGTTCGTGCTGGACGTGCAGACCGCGTGAGACGACGCTTCATCCAGTCCCAAACATGCTCAATGGGGGACAGATCCGGAGATCTTGCTGGCCAGGGTAGTTGACTTACACCTTCTAGAGCACGTTGGGTGGCACGGGATACATGCGGATGTGCATTGTCCTGTTGGAACAGCAAGTTCCCTTGCCGGTCTAGGAATGGTAGAACGATGGGTTCGATGACGGTTTGGATGTACCGTGCACTATTCAGTGTCCCCTCGACGATCACCAGTGGTGTACGGCCAGTGTAGGAGATCGCTCCCCACACCATGATGCTGGGTGTTGGCCCTGTGTGCCTCGGTCGTATGCAGTCCTGATTGTGGCGCTCACCTGCACGGCGCCAAACACGCATACGACCATCATTGGCACCAAGGCAGAAGCGACTCTCATCACTGAAGACGGCACGTCTCCATTCGTCCCTCCATTCACGCCTGTCGCGACACCACTGGAGGCGGGCTGCACGATGTTGGGGCGTGAGCGGAAGACGGCCTAATGGTGTGCGGGACCGTAGCCCAGCTTCATGGAGATGGTTGCGAATGGTCCTCGCCGATACCCCAGGAGCAACAGTGTCCCTAATTTGCTGGGAAGTGGCGGTGCGGTCCCCTACGGCACTGCGTAGGATCCTACAGTCTTGGCGTGCATCCGTGCGTCACTGCGGTCCGGTCCCAGGTCGACGGGCACGTGCACCTTCCGTCGACCACTGGCGACAACATCGATGTACTGTGGAGACCTCACGCCCCACGTGTTGAGCAATTCGGCGGTACGTCCACACGGCCTCCCGCATGCCCACTATACGCCCTCGGTCAAAGTCCGTCAACTGCACATACGGTTCACATCCACGCTGTCGCGGCATGCTACCAGTGTTAAAGACTGCGATGGAGCTCCGTATGCCACGGCAAACTGGCTGACACTGACGGGGGCGGTGCACAAATGCTGCGCAGCTAGCGCCATTCGACGGCCAACACCGCGGTTCCTGGTGTGTCCACTGTGCTGTGCGTGTGATCATTACTTGTACAGCCCTCTCGCAGTGTCCGGAGCAAGTATGGTGGGTCTGACACACCGGTGACAATGTGTTCTTTTTTCCATTTCCAGGAGTGTATATTGCAGTGTAAGTATTAAGACTTAAAATATTAATTAATTACTTGAATAGTTAGCAACGTTTTCAGAGCATTAAATCAATGAAGTAATGAATATGTCTGAAATTTGCCCTTAATTATTGAAATCAATTCAGAAACACATAGCTGCAATACAATTTGTCAAGTATCCCAATAATATTGGGGAGATCTGCTTTTGCTCTGTCAATAACAGGAGTCTGTATAATTATATTGTCACTGATTTCTACAGTGGCTTGTATTGAATCTGAAGCCATCTTCATTCTTTTGGCCTGTTTCGTCAGGTTTTCATGAGTGTTTTGTTTAGCTGTTCGTATTTGAGATTGTCGTTTCGCAATAGCTTCAGCTTCTGGATCCTCATGACAAGCTGGAGTTATTTGAGGCTCTACACTCTTACTAGCTACAGCTTCTGGATCCTCTTGATTGACTGCTACTGTTGTTGGAAACTGTATACTTGTATTGGGCAAAGCTTCTGCATCTTCTTGTCTGGCTGCAGCTGTAATCTGTTCATTGCTACTAGTCTTAACCGCTATCTCCTCTGAGTCGTGCAATAGTTCCAGTTCTCATTTACTGTGTCTACCACATTAATTTTATTTAAAGCCTCTTTAAGATCATTGTCATCTTGTGTCTCCTTAATAACATCTAGAGGCAAACTCGAAGTCATAAGCCCTACTCATAGTTCTGTGCCAAACATAGCTTTGTAAGGTGTTTGCTTGATACCAGAATGATATGCCCAATTTTTCATAAACTGTACAAAGCGAAGACCGTTTGACCAGTTGGTGGTAATGTTGTCTTGCATCCATGAAGCCAATATTTTTTCAGCGTCTTGATTGGTGCATTCAACAGAGCCTTGGCTTTGGCTGTGCCTCGGTTTTCCGTGAACCAGTTTACACTCAGGCCAAAAAACAGCCAGCTCATTTATGACAGAATTAACAAATTCTCTGCCGTTGTCAGAGTGTAAAATACAAGGAGCACCAAATGTCAAAAATATATATGCTAAATGATGTGCCAATTGCTCTGCCCTCTTGCTTTGCAGTTCACGTAACAAAACAAATTTTGTCAAGTGGTCCTGAAACACCATTATATACTTAAATCCACGATCTTCTTGAGTTTACATGTCGATCAGATCAACTTGGCAATGACTGTTCGTTTCTAAATGAAGTATAGGTTTCGAAACATGCTCCCTTTTCTTAATGCTCCTTTTGCCCTTACAAGTTTCACATATAGACAGATAAATGTTTATTGTCTCACTGTTATGTTTGCATATTTTCTTGAAGTTTCAACCTTTAATCCGTCTCGACCTCCTTGACCGTTGGCCTGATGAGCTGCTTCAATAATGTCGAAAATTTCTTTGACACACAAGTAGTACTTCACAGGCTCTTTTCTTGTCACTATCTTCCTGGTCCCACAAATATTAATAACATTGAATCTATTTAACTTTTTGTACTGCTATTGTATCTTTTTCTCAGCTGATTGTGCTTCTTCAATTTCGTCCACTAATTTACCATAAGATTATTTTGTCATAACATTGTAGTGGTTTTCTCGTTTGTCGTGCTCTTCAATCTGTAACATCCTTCTCACAAATTCTTCCTTCCATCGCCTTCCTTGATTTAGACCTGCCATAATAAATACGTACAAGCTGATCTGCACATGCTTAATGCCTCTACCATGTTGTTTGTTGTGACGAAAAGTGCCCAGTGGCGGGCTATTGTCAACCGCTGCAGCGCTGCTCAGGCGGGGGATTTTGGCGCCTAGAACTCTTCCCGCGTGTGTACGAGGGGCGTTTGAAAAGCCCATGCAAAGTTTGAGAGATGGCACCAGCGGCGCTTATCGAGGTCATGTTTATTTTGTAGCATCTTTGGAAAGAACTCACACCAAGTTTCAGCCATATTGGTCTATTTCTGTGTGTTTGTCATTCGTGTGAATCAAAGAAGTCGAGTGATTGTCAAAAAAAGGACGAAAAAGAGATTTGAGTGGTGATTAAACATTACTTTGTTGTTGTTGTTGTGGTCTTCAGTCCTGAGACTGGTTTGATGCAGCTCTCCATGCTACTCTATCCTGTGCAAGCTGCTTCATCTCACAGTACCTACTGCAACCTACATCCTTCTGAATCTGCTTAGTGTATTGATCTCTTGGTCTCCCTCTATGATTTTTACCCTCCACGCTGCCCTCCAATGCTAAATTTGTGATCCCTCGATGCCTCAGAACATGTCCTACCAACCGATCCCTTCTTCTAGTCAAGTTGTGCCACAAACTTCTCTTCTCCCCAATCCTATTCAATACCTTCTCATTAGTTACGTGATCTACCCACCTTATCTTCAGCATTCTTCTGTAGCACCACATTTCGAAAGCTTCTATTCTCTTCTTGTCCAAACTAGTTATCGTCCATGTCTCACTTCCATACATGGCTACACTTCATACAAATACTTTCAAAAACGATTTCCTGACACCTAAATCTATATTCGATGTTAACAAATTTCTCTTCTTGAGAAACGCTTTCCTTGCCATTGCCAGTCTACATTTTATATCCTCTCTACTTCGACCATCATCGGTTATTTTACTCCCCAAATAGCAAAACTCCTTTACTACTTTAAGTGTCTCATTTCCTAATCTAATTCCCTCAGCATCACCCGACTTAATTTGACTACATTCCATTATCCTCGTTTTGCTTTTGTTGATGTTCATCTTATATCCTCCTTTCAAGACACTGTCCATTCCGTTCAACTGCTCTTCCAAGTCTTTTGATGTCTCTGACAGAATTACAATGTCATCGGCGAACCTCAAGGTTTTTACTTCTTCTCCATGAATTTTAATACCTACTCCGAATTTTTCTTTTGTTTCCTTTACTGCTTGCTCAATATACAGATTGAATAACATCGGGGAGAGGCTACAACCCTGTCTCACTCCTTTCCCAACCACTGCTTCCCTTTCATGCCCCTCGACTCTTATAACTGCCATCTGGTTTCTGTACAAATAGTAAATAGCCTTTCGCTTCCTGTATTTTACCCCTGCCACCTTCAGAATTTGAAAGAGAGTATTCCAGTCAACATTGTCAAAAGCTTTCTCTAAGTCTACAAATGCTAGAAACGTAGGTTTGCCTTTTCTTAATCTTTCTTCCAAGATAAGTCGTAAGGTCAGTATTGCCTCACGTGTTCCAACATTTCTACGGAATCCAAACTGATCTTCCCCGAGGTCGGCTTCTACCAGTTTTTCCATTCGTCTGTAAAGAATTCGCGTTAGTATTTTGCAGCTGTGACTTATTAAACTGATAGTTCGGTAACTTTCACATCTGTCAACACCTGCTTTCTTTGGGATTGGAATTATTATATTCTTCTTAAAGTCTGAGGGTATTTCGCCTGTCTCATACATCGTGCTCACCAGATGGTAGAGTTTTGTCATGACTGGCTCTCCTGAGGCCATCAGTAGTTCTAATGGAATGTTGTCTACTCCCGGGGCCTTGTTTTGACTCAGGTCTTTCAGTGCTCTGTCAAACTCTTCACGCAGTATCTTATCTCCCATTTCATCTTCATCTACATCCTCTTCCATTTCCATAATATTGCCCTCAAGTACATCGCCCTTGTATAGACCCTCTATATACTCCTTCCACCTTTCTGCTTTCCCTTCTTTGCTTAGAACTGGGTTGCCATCTGAGCTCTTGATATTCATACAAGTGGTTCTCTTTTCTCCAAAGGTCTCTTTAATTTTCCTGTAGGCAGTATCTATCTTACCCCTAGTGAGACAAGCCTCTACATCCTTACATTTGTCCTCTAGCCATCCCTGCTTAGCCATTTTGCACTTCCTGTCGATTTCATTTTTGAGACGTTTATATTCCTTTTTGCCTGCTTCATTTACTGCATTTTTATATTTTCTCCTTTCATCAATTAAATTCAATATTTCTTCTGTTACCCAAGGATTTCTATTAGCCCGCATCTTTTTACCTACTTGGTCCTCTGCTGCCTTCACCACTTCATCCCTCAGAGCTACCCATTCTTCTTCTACTGTATTTCTTTCCCCCATTCCTGTCAATTGTTCCCTAATGCTCTCCCTGAAACTCTCTACAACCTCTGGTTCTTTCAGTTTATCCAGGTCCCATCTCCTTACTTTATGAAAGACAAAATGCCTCAGGAGACTAAAGAGAAGTTTGAAAAACATTACGGTGACTCTGCATCTTCGATTAGAACAGTTTATAAGTGGTTTCAAAATTTTCGGAGAGGTCATATGGGTAAAAGTGATGCTGAACGTTCTGGACGCCCTGTGGAGGTTAACACTCCAGAAATTATTGATAAAATCCGTGATATGGTGATGGATGACAGAAGATTTAAGGTGCGTGAGATTGCTAGTGCTGTGGGCATCTCGAATGAACGGGTACATAATATTTTGCATAAACATTTGTACATGAGAAAGCTATCCGCAAGATGGGTTCCGCGATTGCTCGTGCTTGACCAAAAACGGAATCGTGTGAAATGTTGCAAGGATGGTTTGCAGCTGTTCAGGAAGAATCTGCAGGGCTTTAAGCTTTGTTCTGTCACTGTGGATGGAACACGGATACACTACTATACTCTTGAGACCAAACAATATTCTAAACAAATTGGTCACCAAGGGAGAATCTGCACCAAAAAAGGCGAAGACCATTCCTACTGCTGGAAAGGTTATGGCGACTGTCTTTTGGGATGCACAAGGGATAATCCTCATCAGCTATCTGGAAAAGGGTAAAACTATTACAGGTGCATATTATTTATCATTATTGAACTGTTTGAAAACTGAGCTGCAAGAAAAACGCTGGTGATAGGACCGCAAAAAAGTCCTTTTCCATCACGACAATGCACCATCACACACCTCAGCAGTTGGGGTCACAAAATTAATGGAAGTAGTATTCCAACTCATTTCACATTTCCCCCCACCCCCCACCCCACCACAAAGATTTTATTCAAATGAGTAGGTGATTGCAGCAACTAATAGCTATTTTGCAGATTTGGACAATTCCTATTATTCAGAAGGGATCAACAAATTAGAACAGTGTTGGACAAAGTGTATAAGTCTAAGAGGAGACTATGTTGAAAAATAAAAAAGGTTTCCCCCACACACGTAAGTAGTTTTTATTTCTGCTCGAACTCTTCCAATGCCCCTCGTAATTCTTTCCGCGCCTCTAGCGCTTATTGTAGCGGCGCGTATTTGACACGCATATGTGCGATTGTTGTGGGGGCAAGTGATTATCTAACAACTGAATACCTAACATTTCAAAGGTTTTCACAGTAGTAAAACTGTTGCAGAATTAAAAATTAATTATTATTAATTTTTATATAATGAGGAACACAGTTTCTTGAAGAATATTTATTAGAAATGACTCTTTGTATGGTATAGCTCAAAGCATGGTATTGCATACAATTCAACATCCCACTCTTTACAATACATACGCATTTCTCTTCTTACGTTTTTCCCATTGTAATCCAGTTTGCAGCACTCGTCATTTTCGCGTCGGCGCCTTCTTATTTTCACTATCTGGAATGTGTTTGGATGTATGATCAGTATTCCAATAAATATTGAATTACACAATACAAAAATGCTGTTTTTTATTTCAATCAACACATAGTTGCTCTTAATTTTAATATTTGCCCCTAAATAAATTTAGTGAAAACTAGTACTGTCTAGTTTAGTTAGAATGTGTTCTTACTAGTTGATACTGATAGCCTTAGTTACAACTAGAATTTACTGCTGGTCAAAAGCGAAAGTCAGTTAAAGTGTTTTGACCAAGTGTCTCAGTAAAAACTAGTTTTAACTAGCAAGAACATGTTCTAACTAAAAATGGGTTTTGACTGTAACATATACATTTATTATTATTATTATTATTATTATTATTATTATTTATTTTATGGCCTTCATTGGACCACTGTAGTAAAAAATACAAAGTTCTAAACAAGTTGTTACAAATGGATACAATTTGGTTCGACAATAACTTAATATATTTAGGTAATATAATTATTAGAGGCTATTCTTATATGAAAGGTGTTTTGCTCTTCTGCCTGCCCAATATTTCTTCATTCTTTCAGATATTTTCTTTCTTTCTTCATCTGAGACAACTCTTCCTGTACTCCTTTTATTGATTTTCATTTGTAGTCTGGTTTGCGGGTCTTGCAGTATTCTGGTTTTTTAGGTCATCTACTGTAATTTGAAGTTCTTTTATATCTTCCTTAATTTCTGTGATCCATTTAATGTCGCTCTTGCTATTCCACAATTTTTGTATTATTTTTTTACTAATTCTGTTTTCTGGAGTTCTCATCAGATGTCCAAAGAATGAGATGCGTTTCTTCCTGATTGTGCTCATGACTGGTTCTATTTTCTTATATACTGTTTCATTTGATGCTATTCTCCAATGTCCATTTATTTTATACTGTTTATTTATACATCTCCTAATTATTCTTCTTTATATTTGTACTATTCTGTCAATTTCTGCTGTATTAGTTGTTTTGAAGATAGTTTCAGCTGCATACGTTATTTATGGTTGTGTAACTGTTTTATAGTGTTTTAATTTTGCATCTATAGATAGGCTTTTTTTGTTGTATGTAGTTTTGGTAATGTAATTTGCATAGTTCAGTTTTTTTATTCTATTTTGCCATGATGGCTTCTCATTTAGATTGTATGTTATTATTTCGCCTAAATACTTAAATTTATCAACAATTTTGATTTCCTGTTCTCCTATTGTAATTTTTTTTGCAAGTGGTGGATCAGTTAGCATAATCTCCGTTTTTTCAAATGATATTCTAAGGCCTACTTTCTCTGCTATTTCTTGTAGTGATTTCACTTGTTGCCTGGCTTCTTGAACGGTGTTGGCTAGGAGAGCAAGATCATCAGCAAATCCCAAGCAGTTTAAGCTAATATCATCTTTTGCACTTCCAATTCTTATCCTCTTTGGATTGTCCTTGTACCATTCTCTCATTATGTATTCCAGTACACAGTTGAAAAGTAATGGTGATAGGCAGTCACCTTGTCTTAAGCCTGTTTTTATGAGGAATGGTTCCGAAATTTCTCCTCTAAACTTTACTTTTGATTTGGTGTTGGTTAGAGTGACTTGTATTATTTTAATTAGTTTTGGATGGAGTCCTAGATTTCTTAAAATTTTTAATACTGAAGGTCTGTGGAGACAGTCATATGCCTTCCTAAAATCTACAAATGTTATTGCCAGAGGTTTGTTCCGTTTCTTGTAGTATGCCATAATCAATTTTAAACTAATTATCTGCTCTGCACAGCTTCTCCATGGTCTGAAACCTCCCTGATACATATACATTTACATTATATTATCAGTATTTGATTATTTTTGTTGTTAAAGTAATTCTTAGAATCATATGAAGAATAAGCTGTTACGTTTCATGGAAAAATGCTCCAGGCTTATTGACAGCCTGGTACATTGTTCCCAGAATGCATTTTCACTCTGCAATGTAGTGTGAACCAGTTTGAAACTTCCTGGCAGATTAAAACTGTTTACCGGACCAGGACCCAAACCTGGGAAGTTTGCTGTAAGGGTCTGTCACCAATCATGTTAGGATAGCTCAGTTGGTAGTGCACTAGCTTGTGAAAGGCAGAGGCTCCGGGTTTGAATATGGGTGCAGCACACAGTTTTAATGTTTTTAGGAAGAAAAAAAATTGTGATTTCTCAACTGGTCACCTACTGCACCAGACTTCAGCCCCATTGAAAAAATTCGGGCAAAGAAGAAATGTACCATATGAGAAAACTGGCATGACCCTGTGCCAAGAAGCTATAATGACCTTTGTAATGTGGTTCTTGCTGCCTGGGAGGAGGTGGCAAAAAATGAAATATTTATTTTTCACCTTGTAGAATGGTTCCCTTGCAGAGTGCAGAAAGTCACTGAAGTGGAGGGAGGGCCTTTGGTCTGGGCATTAAGTAGTGAAGAAACTATATGTTGCGCCCTTTTGAGGATCAAAAAATTGTTATTAAGAACCATGAAACCATGAACTATTCATTGTGTTAATTTCACGTTTCTGTAGAGGTCAAGCCAGCCAGGCCATGTCACCGACCATCTCAAGTTTGGATGAAACTTTGCTTATTTGATTTCCCTGTGCAGTTAAGTAACAGTGCCACATTTTAACATTTTGTCTCTCACTTTCATTTTATGACACTTTGGCATTTGGAAGTTTTGTTGTATTTATCATTGTAATGACGCAAGATAGTTATTAACATTTTGAAAATAAATTAACAATTTTTTGTTTATCTTACAATCTGTGTGGAATTGAATAGTTAAATACTCGTTGTGGTGCCAAGGGTGGTGGCTTGCGTTGCCTGGGGCTTAAGTTGGCTTTTAGTATAAGGATTGTAAAAGTAATTATCTCATACTTTTAAGTAAAACCATAAAGACAGGAGAAATGTGTACTTAAATTTTTGTATTTTTATTTTGTAAAAACAAGGTCCACCATAATGTCAAATATTAAGTATTTTTGCAAAGTAATCATCAAGGCATGAATTATTAATTAAGAAAATAAAATTAATCAGGTTTTTTTTACAGACATTATTATTATTATTATTTTATTTCTTGACATCCTAAAATAAACCACTGAAATTTCAAAGGTTCTGGATAAAATGCTTTTGACGTAACTGAAATTTTAAGTGACTAAACTTGCAGAAGGAAAAAAAAAGTTGATTATCCATTTTTAAACATGACTACTACATACAGCAGACATGATTTACAACAGTAACTTTTTTTTTTTAATAGAATGCAAACACTCCTCTGAAAAGTGGCAAGCTTTTTCAGTTGATGTTTTATGTTATGAAGAACATGAGTAATGAGGACTGGAAAAATATCATTTGGTTTGGGCCAATGGAGTGATGGCAAAGCTCTTGAAGGATGCATAAATTGTACAATAATACCATGCTCTTTTCTATTATATTCAATGAGTATTTCAAAGGATCACATATGGTAATATTTACAAGCTACAAATCTTGATGGGATATGGACTTGCTGGTTGGTAAGATAAGGAACAGTTTACGCCGAGGTACAATGTTCAGTTGCTGACTATCGCAGCATTGTAGAACTGGTCTTGGGAAAAAATTCAAAATAGTTTCTAAGATATGGCAAGCACAAAATCATTTTCAGTGAAAGGGTTTCTCAGTGGAATCGTGCATGAAAAGAGGACCAAAACCAAAATCTGAAGTAACTGATTTAGTTATAATTTTTAGCAAAGTGATGAACAGTCTAGAGATTTACCAGCAATAAAAGATGTTGGAAGTACAGAGAAAAGGCAGTGTAAAAGAAAATGATTGATATTGGGCAGTATACTCTAAATTTATTCAAATTTTTAATGCAAAAATCTAGCAATTGCTGTAGGCTTTTTCTACATTGAGTTCTCTTTACCCCAAATTATGTGTTTTAGAAGGTAATAATGGTACCCTCTCACTCTGCACCATTCACCAGACCATAATTTTACTAATGAACACAATGCCCTTTGAAAAATGCTATAAACATCCCACAAAAATTGTAGAATATGAAAACCTGATCTCTACATGTATGGTATAGTACTGTTACAAATGTGCATCGAAAGAAACACTGCCTTGTTCCCTCGGAGAAAGGGAGGGGGCACCACACAAATGGTCACATGTACTGCAAACATTGTTGATTTTGTTGAGGATATTTCATCTGAATTTGTAAAACTTGCTCAGTTTTCTTACATTGCCCAGTTTCAATCAAAATATTACAATTAAAGAATCACCTGAAGTAAATGCTGCCACAGTATCAATGAACATTAGTGAAAATTACTCTGTTTACTATCTAGGATGACACCCATTGATACTTTTGGATGTCTGGATTTTTCACTAAACATCCTATGACTCTTGCACTATACATCCTGTTATAGCTACTATAAAAAATTATAAAGATGAAAGGTTAGTGTCTTTATGCTATATCAGATAACATGGAACTTGATGTCTGTATTGTCCGCAAAACTCAAGAAACTGTGACTGAATTCATCAAAGAAAGACATTGAAGTGCTAAAAACAATCCACTATCCTAGTGATGGCTTTGCAGGTCAATAAAAAATAAATTTGATTTTATAAACCTATGTCTTCCTCAAAGTGCCAATGGCCTTGCCACAGTGGTAACACCGGTTCCTGTCAGATCAATGAAGTTAAGTACTGTCAGGTTGGGCTAGCACTTGGATGGGTGACGATCTGGTCTGCCAAGTGCTGTTGGCAAGCGGAGTGCACTCAGCCTTTGTGAGGCAAACTGAAGAGCTACTTTATTGAGAAGTACCAGCTCTGGTGTCATAAACTGACATACACCCAGGAGAGCGGTGTGCGACCACATGTCTGACACAGTGGCCGGTTGGTACCATTGGGCTTTCCAATGCCTGTTTGGATGGAGTTTAGTTCATCAAAGGGATTTGAATATTGGTGCTGAGTGGTCTTTCTTCACAGTTATTTGCTGAAAAACTGACTGTGTAGACTGTTTGTGTTAGGAGTTTTAATAAATTAAAATTTCAGTTATATCAAAAGCATATTATTCAGGGCCCATGAAATTTAAATGTTTTCTTTTTTAGATTCTCAATGAAAAAATTATAAAATATCATTTGTAAAAAATAATAAACAAAAAACCCATTAATTTGATTTTTTCAAGTGATTGCCCATTCCTTTAGGATTTATTTGGAAAAACGTATTACGGATTATCTCTTTTTCCTTTATGTGATGTTCGATGTAATAGTGAACCATGTTTTTTCATAAAATAAAATTCAGAAATGTAGGTATAAATTTATTTCTTCTTTTGATGGTTTTACTTAAAGGTTCTGTGACATGTTGGAGACATTCCATCTACAAGTAAATGATGTATTGCGCACATCCTTGGTGCTAGATGTAGCCTTGTGTGGAATGTCAAACAGCGGAAAATCCAGGATGGAATGTAACAATATTATGAAAAGGAAAGTTGCCACTCACCATATTGCGGAGGTGGAGAGTTGCAGATAGGCACAACAAAAAGACTTGTCACAAATAAAGCTTTTGACCCGTAAGGCCTTCATCAAAAATAGACTACACAACCTCCCCCCCCCCTCCCCCCCCCTCCCCCCCCCTCCCCCCCCCCCCACACACACACACACTCACGCAAACACAACACAACACATGTGTGTGCGTGCGCGCGCGCGCCCGTGTTTCTTTTTATAAAGGCCTTACAGGCCTAAAGTTTTATTTTATGACAAGTCTTTTTGTTGTGCCTATGCATGACTCAGCTGTATGATGAGTGTCAACATTCATTGCGTGGAATGTGTTACATGACCGGCAGCTTCGTCCTTTCTGTCCACATGGCGTCACTAGCACCTAAAGATTTTTCCAAGTGCACGGAGTTCGCACATTGTTTTTACAACAGGCTGCCCTGCACCATTTATTTCTGGCTGAGGTCTTGTACACCATTGAGGCTCTGTTTATTTGTGCTTCGACATCCATAGTTCGCTTGTTTGGGCACATTTGGGTTGATAAGGTACATTACCTCGTGCTCATTAACAGCAATTCGGTGTTAATGTGTGGGCTGGCATTCTTGGTGATAACTTGATTGGACCATATATTGTTCCATTCTGCCTCAACAGATGGAAATATCGCATCTTCGTGGAATACATTTTGCCAGAACTGATGAAGGATGTACCTTTGAATGTTAGACAAGGGATGTACTTCCAGCATTATGGGGCGCCAGCCTGTTTTCGTTTTGCTGTAAGGAATCATCTGAGAGCCACCTTTGGGAATAGATGGATTGGCCGAGGTGGCCTGTGGCTTGGCCACCCAAGTCACCTAACCTCATGTGTCAGGGTTTCTTTCTCTGGGGGCATATGAAGCTGCTGGTGTATGAAACAGTTGTGGAAACAGGAGAATACCTCATCACTACAATTGCAATCACTACTGGTACCATTGCAGACATACCAGGAATCTATGAATTGACAGTCAATGGTCTGATGATGCACTGCATGCATAAATGTCAGTGGCCATGCATTCAAGCACTTACTGTGAATGTCACTGCTGTAATTAGCACAGTAAACAGTCTTCTGGGTAAATCATCGCTAGCATCAGAAATTGCCATAAGGACCCACACATACCATAACTAAATACGGGACAAGTCAAAAACGATTTTACAACTTTGGAATGATGTAGAAATTTATTGAGATAACTTACAGAATCAGTAAATGTTCATTTTGTAGAAACTACCTCAAGTAGAGCACAGTTAAAATGACTACATTCGTTGGTACAGAGCGTGCTCGCTATGTCTCTTGGTTTCATGAAACAAACTCTGCAACAACTGTTCGGCATAAATTTCGCACTGAATACACTAGAGAATCTCCAAGCAGGCCTACAATTTACTCTTGCCACAAGAATTTTGTTGAAATGGGATGTTCACTGCAACAGGAATAAATGACCAGGTCGCCACATAGTGATGATTGGCAAACAGGTCAGGGTGAGCTTTGCCCACAGTTCACAAAAATCAATGCAACGTGTGTCTTGTGAAACTGACATTTCACAAAAGACCATTTGGTGAGTGCTGCATAGTTGTTTACACTTGAAAGCAATTTACTATAGCACAGTACATTAGTGAAGCAGATACGGTTGCTCTTTGGAAATTGTGTGTGCAAATGTTGCATTGTTAGAGGACAATGAGACAGTTCCTGAACATAATAATCTTCAGTGACAAATCAACGTTTCTTATCAGTAGCATCGTGAACACCCACAACTGCAGAATATAAGGGCAGCAAAAATCCTCATGCGATGCTGGAACATCTTCATGACAGGCCCAAAGTTAAAGTGTTTTGTGCTTGTAGCAAACTGAAAGTGCATGGCTCTTTCCCCTTCATGGAGAAAACTGTCACTGGTATTATGTATCTGCATATACTTGAAAACAGTTTAATCCCAGAGATCGATGGAGATGACAGTGGTGGGATGGTTTACTAACACCGAGCGAGGTGGCGCAGTGGTTAGCACACTGGACTCGCATTCGGAAGGACGACGGTTCAATCCCGTCTCCGGCCATCCTGATTTAGGTTTTCCGTGATTTTCCTAAATCGCTTCAGGCAAATGCCGGGATGGTTCCTGTGAAAGGGCACGGCCGATTTCCTTCCCCATCCTTTCCTCACCCGAGCTTGCGCTCCGTCTCTAATGACCTCGTTGTCGACGGGACGTTAAACACTAAATCTCCTCCTCCTCCTCTTTTACTAACAGTAATATGGTGCACCACCTCATTTCCACATGGAAGTTTGAAGTTTCCTTGATAATTGCTTCCCAAGTCAGTGGATTGGCCATGAAGGACTAGTCGCATAGCCACCTTGCACCCTCAATTTGACACCAGTAGATTTCCTTCTCTGGGGTTTCATTAAAGACTCTGTGTATGTTCCTTCCCACCCAAATAATTTAACCAAACTGAAAAATCAAATCTATGCTGCTGTTGCACTAGTTACGCCTGATTTGCTGCAATATTCGTGGGAAGAAATTTATTACCAGTAGAATGTTCGCCACATCACAAATGGTAGTCACATTGAACTAAAATGACACTCGATATTTTTATGTGAAATGTGAGGTTACTTGCTACAAAATGACACATCTGCTGATTTTGTAAGTTATCTCAATAAATTTTGATATCTTTCCAAAGTTGTAAAGTCCTTTTTGACTCACCCTGTATAGTTGTTTTGATGTTCTCTACCGTATGTATTAATTCGAATGAGTAGTTTTGGAACACCCTGTGTAACTTCCACTGATGGTAGGACTCATGACTGGCCACAGGAACTTTAAGAAACAACTACACACTATGGGTACAAAGGAAGAAGGCCCTAAGTGTAGATGTGTGTTGAGGAGGATGAAACCACACAACATTTAGTCTCCCAATGGAAAGCCTCGGGGGGGGGCCAAAGATACAGAATATTTTGGTTGTTAAAGCCTGAAGAAATTATGTCGTAATAAGTAATGAATAAATGGTTCCTTCTATTCCTCAAAGATATTGTTGGCTTTACTAGAATAACAGAAAATGAAACCGCACAATAACTCAGTTTCAGTGTGGGCAACACTGTGTTAAGAACTCTGTTGTTTTTGTCTTCCTGCGTAAATCAAATAAAATAAAATAATATCGATCAGTGTAACTTCTATATTTCACATTGTTTAGATCAGAGATAAATTATCATTTTTTTATTTTACAAATATTAGCAAGTGCCATAAAATGGAAGTGGAGAGGGATAAGATGCTAAAATTTGATCTCTCCCTAGGAAGAACAAAAATGTAGAGCTTCATCCAAATCTGAGACGGTAGTGAGAAAATGCTTTGTTACTGGTTGGACTGACTGAGAATAACGTAGGTATTGAACAAATTAATGCAACAAAACAAAAAAATTACTGTTGGAAGTAGGATTCAGTCTGAATATTGCTGTCATGCAGTTGCTTATCAGCTTGTTGACTGTGCCACCAAACTATGAAGTCGCTGTACTAAGTCCCTCGATATTCAGGTATTTCTTAGTTTTGTTCCTCCTTCACTTCACCTCATGTTTTCAAATACTATTTTGTTGCGTGAAATCATCGGACTGACACAGAGCAGATTTTTTTGTGCAGTTTTAGACAGTGCAGTACAGTATTTTTATGAGGAATGACTCCCTTAATTACACCCACAGTTACAAGCATTCATTACTTTTATGAACAGTTCTGTGTAGTCTGTAACGTGCTTGACTCTTTTATAATGTTACGAGCTATTCAAATTTTAGCCATCGCCATGTTCTTTGCATCAACTGTACATTTTCTGGGTGGTTGCAGACATGAACAGAAGTTGACATAAACAGTTGTTCTGGAACCAGGTGTTGTTTTACCTGAGATTTTAAATAAGAAATGATCAAAGAAACTAGTTGTACTACAGGATTAAGTAAAAGACAGAGACACACAGCTATATTGGATGAGGGACAAATCAACAATAATTTATTCAGGTATTATTTTATATTAAGGAATTGTATTTTTAAACACTTTTATTTGGAACAGTACCTCAGTACATTGATTATAGAAAAGGAACTGTATAAAGCTGGAATTGTCAATAAAATATAGACTGTTATAAACACTGAAAGTCATTTTATGAAAGGAAAATACAGCTCTCCAGATGGAAGAGTAGTATCAGTAGATTATAATAAAGGAGATTATAGTAAAAAATAAGCATTTTAGCTATGCATAGCAAGGAAAATCAGCTTTAGCTATCAGATGAAGACTAGAGATATAACAAACGTGACAGTATACCAAAAATAATGAATGTTTTGATCTTATGAGCCTCGCAGTTCTTCCCCCACAGCTGCCATCTTGTCACAGACCCTCCTAATCGTTGGCACCAATATGATGCTAACAGCGAGTGGGAACCACTGTCTACTGTTTATTTATGCAACTGTAAAATGTGTGACAATTAACCACCCCACCAAGTGTAGTGTAATATGGTTTCTGAATGCAAAAATACTTACAGACAGATAACTTAAGTTTATGAAAATGTGATGAAAGAAGCTTAAGTTTAAATAAGGCGCATCATGTTTAATGGTGGAGGAGTGAATATTCATGATGCAGATCAATCAGGTTGATCTTCAGTTGTGACTGACAAACTCAAATCAAATGTTGAGGAAGTTATTCAACAAGTTAAATGTTTCACTGTTGATGGAGTGAGTTTGTGCTTTACTGAATTTCATGATCAGTTCTTTTTCAAATTGTTAGCAATGATTTAGTCTATAGAAAAGTTTGGGCTGGATTGGGCTCCTCAACTTTTAACAGATGAACACAAAAAATTTTGAATGGAAGCTGCACTGTATTGTGTTATTCAATACAACAAGGATGGTGAGGGGATTTGAACCACATTGTTACTGGTGATGTGATGCGAAGTGAGTTTTGCATAAAAGTACAGAAACAAAGTGCCATTCAATGGAAAGTACCCATTTGTGATATCCCCCTACCCTCCCACAAAAAAAAAAAAAAAGACAGTGTCTACTGTCAGGCCATTCAGACAACAAGCCTTGTTCAAAACAAATGGTGAGGATTGTTGTCCAGCAGTGTTGTGCTTCTTCACGATAACACTTAACTATTTGAACACGTTTGTTCTTTCTTTCCAGCAACATTTTTGCAGTATCCTTGGAACTGAAAACCTTCACAGAAAGTGACAAAACAAGCTGGAATATTTTTACATCCCCTCTTGTTTTGCCATCTGCCTCCTTAAAATTAATTTTAACTAATTACCATTAACATACGTGAGTATGATGTGCATTCTCATAGAAGAGAAAGGTTGGCCCTCAGTTTTAAAGAATATAACATTAGATCTAATTTTGTGCTTAGTTTTATCTAGGTAATTGATTTTCTAATTTATTTTGACTATTCCTAGTTGATACTTTTGTTATAGGGTGAAATCAGTAATTGTTTCATAACTTAAATTCTATTGGCGACTTATAAACAAATACAAATTCTGTATTAATTATAACAACTAATAGTATTCTCAAACTATCTGACTCTACACGAAAACATGTTAGCGAAGCCACCCTCTAATTAATTCTAAAGTAATTACCAGTTTTGTCAAAAGTATTATTTGTTTAATTATATCTATTAATTTCATCATTTATACAAATAATTCGGCCTAACCTTTGTAGTAGAAGAAACTGTTAAAAAGACGCAATTTTTCGTAGTATTCAGTTAATTCAGTGAGTTAAGTTTTAATTGTGATTTCTGTAAATGAAACATAAAACAATGTGTAGTTTCAGTGCCTATTATTGTGATAATATTAAGGGCCTGATTTTTGGTCCCGACAATCAGTTCATGACCGAGTTTCAGACATGGAACCTGTATTGGTTAGATCAACAACAATGCATCAACTTGTTGTTGTTGTTGTTGTTGTTGTTGTGGTCTTCAGTCCTGAGGTTGGTTTGATGCAGCTCTCCATGCTACTCTATCCTGCACAAGCTTCTTCATCTCCCAGTACGTACTGCAGCCTACGTCCCTCTGAATCTGCTTAGTGTATTCATCCCTTGGTCTCCCTCTACGATTTTTACCCTCCACACTGCCCTCCAATACTAAATTGGTGATCCCTTGATGACTTAGACCATGTCCTACCAACCGATCCCTTCTTCTAGTCAAGTTGTGCCACAAACTCCTCTTCTCCCCAATCCTATTCATTACCTCCTCATTAGTTATGCGATCTACCCATCTAATCTTCAGCATTCTTCTGTAGCACCACATTTCGAAAGCTTATATTCTCTTCTTGTCCAAACTAGTTATCGTCCATGTTTCACTTCCATACATGGCTACACTCCATACATATACTTTCAGAAATGACTTCCTGACACTTAAATCTATACTCGATGTTAACAGATTTCTCTTCTTCAGAAATGCTTTTCTTGCCATTGCCAGTCTACATTTTATATCCTCTCTACTTCGACCATCATCAGTTATTTTGCTCCCCAAATAGCAAAACTCCTTTACTACTTTAAGTGTCTCATTTCCTAATCTAACTCCCTCAGCAATCCCCGACTTTTGTTGATGTTCATCTTATATCCTCCTTTCAAGACACTGTCCATTCCGTTCAACTGCTCTTCCAAGTCCTTTGGTGTCTCATACAGAATTACAATGTCATCGGCGAACCTCAAAGTTTTTATTTCTTCTCCATGGATTTTAATACCTACTCCAAATTTTTCTTTTGTTTCCTTTACTGCTTGCTCAATATACAGATTGAACAACATCGGGGAGAGGCTACAACCCTGTCTCACTCCCTTCCCAACCACTGCTTCCCTTTCGTGTCCCTCGACTCTTATAACTGCCATCTGGTTTCTGTACAAATTGTAAATAGCCTTTCGCTCCCTGTATTTTACCCCTGCCACCTTCAGAATTTGAAAGAGAGTATTCCAGTCAGCATTGTCAAAAGCTTTCCCTAAGTCTACAATGCATCAACTTAACTGTGAAATAAGTGTTACACCAATCGGCTGTGTGTTAAAGCAATGACAGTGTCTGTTCAATTTATTTGAAAGACTGTGAAATGCATGTTTAGGTTTTTACTGCTCATAGATGTTCAGCAGTAAACTATTGTAGCAGTATGTTGATGTTTGCCTGCAACCTGTTAATGAGTCTTATCGAAAGTTGAACCATATTATTGGTGGGGCGTTTGTGAACAGTGAAAGTAAATAACTGTGAAACGCATCTGTGCAACTGTCGGCTACATCATTTAAAGTTGTCATTGTTATACTTCCACCTCCCCCCCCCCCCTCCCTTTTCCCCTTTTTCAGCCATTATAGCAATCCAGTACGTCGGCACCAAGGACAATCAACGAGATAATAAAGCAGGCGAATGTCACAGGTTTCCAGTAAAACTGGCCACCCTCCAGAATTCTAAGTCTGGCTATATGTATGACTTGGCAACATTGTAGAATGCGGAAATGTCTGGTGGAAGCATTGCCTTGTACTTGAGCTGTTAGAGTGTGGACTTTTGATCAGTGGTCAACATCAGGGAATGTCAACACTGAGTCATGAGTTCAAGACCACAAACTCTCCAGTGTTTTAAAACTGCATTTCAGGTGTGTGCAAAGGTTCCATGTCTGATGGAACCTCAGAGATAATTCATTTCACTTTCTAACCCACCAGTAATAGCAAAAACTTCTGAATCAGTTCCACAAAACAGCTACTGGCTGTGTCAAGGACAGAACAGTACATGTTTGAGTATTTTCTCACCCTGCCATGGTCACCAGTTGCAGGCAACGAGCCACACACCACCTGTTGCCTCATGTCAAGTGCCATCCAACCAGTGGACATGGCACAGCACTATGACTGTATTTATCAGTTGTCATTTTCTTGTTTGAAGTTCTAAT
Organism: Schistocerca cancellata; assembly: GCF_023864275.1. NCBI lineage: Eukaryota > Metazoa > Arthropoda > Insecta > Orthoptera > Acrididae > Schistocerca > Schistocerca cancellata. Next base: position 887,074,312 of record NC_064626.1, read on the forward strand.
ATTTATCAAGCAGTTATATGTTGGGTTTTGCATGCTTGAAACTTATGAACTTTGTGTAAATGTTGTAAAATAGAGTTGCCAGTGGAAAAAAGCATAGAATTTGTATCATATTGTTCACTATGGGTGTAACAGAGAGGTGAAGGAAGTGGTGCCAGCTCGAATCATCTGTATTGTGTGTGAGGCAAGTGCTTTCGGGCAAAACCCGTCAGAAAAGGATTTCCTTGTTTCAAGAAAGATTGTTCTGGCATTAATGATTTTTAGCATTCAGGAAGCTTTGATAACTAATGTATGTGATGAACTGGAACCATTTAACAATCACATGACATTTGCATTCAAAAAGACAAGGTTCAGAAGTCAGGTTTAGGAGTACTGCATGCTCTAATTCAAATCAAAAAATACTAAACACATGTATATTTCTGCATACTTTCTTGAATGTCATCAATTCTCTCATTGAGCATTCCATACAATAATATTACTGATGACAAATTATAATGTGTTTATGTTAAATTCTTAAGAGGAAATTAATGGCAGAGTCCTAAGATATGTACTTGAACAAAGGACCGTGTCAACATCTTATTTTTCATCTGATGGCTTAAAAAGTGTGTTGTGCTGTACATACTTCTCCATAGGGGTGTGTGCATCATAGCTGGTATTAGTTGCCAACAACTGAGATACCTTTCAGTCACAGTGTAAAAAAAGTAACTGACAAAACTGCATCCCATGTTGCCACTACAAGATAACGCACTCTGCTGATGCTGCCAACCAAAATATCCACAAATAGTTAACTGTTTGGGAAGTCATCCCTCATGCACTTATTCTTCTGATCGTATGCCTTGAATCACATTGAGAAAAAATTGCAAGAATGAATTTCTGAGCAATTTTGAAAAGAAGAATCCAAAAGCAAACTCAGCTTCATCTGCTGGAAAGATACAGCTGTTGTTTTCTTGGTTGTACTTACCTTCTTTGTCATTGACTGGTTGATGATTTTTAACTTTTACAATTGCTGTTAAAAGTTTGTTTTTTCCTTGTTTCAGTGAAGAACTGATGACAAAACTCGTAAGAAGTGTAGATCTTTTTGTGATATCATCAGAACTTTCTCTGTATCTCTTCCTGAGGAAGTGGTTGTACCTGCGGTTGAACATTCCACCTGATCCAAATGTGCCAGAAGGAGTATCTCAGCCTTGCCATTATTTTCAAAATATAAGAAAAGGTGAGAAATTCTTATATTTTTAATGCTTTCATACAAAGGGTTAGTTGTGGTTGTATATTTTGCTTTAGCCATCTTATAAGTTACAAATAGAATAGGAAATTTTATTTTATTTTTAACTCAAGATTTGGTGAAAATTACCACAGAAGTCAAACTTTTCATCAGACTTGTAGGAAATGAGATCTTACTTAGGTAACGCAACAGTAAAATATTCAACACCTATCCACATGTGTCCAGAGTGAAAGCATCTCCATCCATACTGACATAGGTTTTGCATTTCAGATGATTGCCGGACAAAGTTGTAACTTTGCCTTATTTTGTTGTAAATTTTTTGTTGGTCCACCAAAAAGGTAAAATGTGCTAAAGGTGGTTATGAAGAAGATATTAGCTTTTCATTATTGTTCTGTGATTTCATAGATATAGTTGCATTTTGAAATCAGTCCCAACTGCACACAAAAATGTAAGGTATGAAAATTTGATGTAATTCTATAATATTTGTAGCTTGCTGGCAATAGTACAGTTGCGTTGCATTTGTTAATTTGATGTAATGAGTCACAAGCTTTAATGTAATGAGTTCACAAGCTTTAATGTAGAAGGAATTTAGAAGTAATTGTTACTGGTATTTTCAGTAAGTGTATTGTATTAATGATGTCCATAACAGGAATTGGGGATATTGTAAGTCGTCAGGAACTGTGAATGTAAGGACGTCAGGTTGCACAGTTATGGTCAGTGGAACCACAGTAGTTTTGTACCTTGTTACAGTTACTTTTTTGTTCTTGTAAGTTCCTTTAATAAGTTTTATGGATTTCTCTATTCTTCTTGTCCCCTTTTTTATTGCTGAAATATTTTGCCACATTGTAAGTCATGTATCCTTGACTCCTATTTATAGATTTTCATTCCTTGACCCTGTTCTTATATTATACCCTCATCCCTTGTCTTCTAACACTTGCCATATCATCTGGAGGAGACATCTGATACACAGAACTCCATGTCTTGTGGCTTTATTTCTATAACGTGTGGTGACCATTCCTTGGAAAAGTTATGTGTGATACACACTGTATTTCACATTGTTATCACTGAAATGTCAAAAATGTTCCAAAATTTTAAAATTGTCTTACAGATCACTTTTCTTAACAGACTGTAGAAGTCTGGAAAATAGCAGAAGTTTGGGGTTGCAAGTTATGTATTGATCAAATCCAACAGTTTAGTATAGAAGGACCTTGTGAGATATTTTCAGCTGGCCTGTATTTTGAATTATGACTGTGTCAATAACATTTAGAAACTTAAGGAAAAACCATAAATTGAATGCCAAATTTAACAGCAGAATGAGTAACAAAATGTAATTCCTCAATGAAGCACAGTATCTGTGCATTTGAATATTTATGAAGAAAAGAAGATAATAGTATACACAATTTTGTAACATATTATATTGTCACAGTAAATGAATAATAAACATTTGACAAGAAATTTTGATTCGCCAACAAATGTATTTTACTACATGAAAGCAGCCATCATTAGTTGCATTCTGAAATGAGAATTTAGAATAATACTGATGGAAATGCAGATACTTGAGTAACGTATGCAGCAGCAGGAATTTCTGTGAGTGAAAGCTAGTCTGTCCATATAATCATTGTATGTACTCCATTCAGGAAATACCGTTATTGTGATTAGCTTTTTTTTTACTAAATGGGAAATCCCTATTACCTTACCTGATGAAATTGAATATTTAAAAGATAAATGATGTACATTGTCATCCAATACATACAACATAGAAAAATAATATTTATGCATACCCTTAACAGCAGTATAGTTTGTGGTATCCCATATTATGCAAACAGCCTTTCACAAGAGTAATAGCCACTGGTGATAGACAAGTCTTTCATGTTCAAACTTAAAGCTTTTTAATTGGCAAATTTGTATACTCTGCAGAAAGTGTGATGACTGTATAGTTGTTGAGCTTGCTGTGATTGCAGCCTACTGAAATGAATGGCAAAATAGGAAAATTCTTTTCTTATTTGCTCCAGCCTTTTTGGTTTTAAATGGTTCTTACCAGTCATGTTCAACACTTCCATCTTTTCTATCAATTTTTTAAAACTTTATTTGTGTACAGTACAGTGTTAATATGAGATTATCTCATGACAAGTTGCTATTGTTACTGTGTTTGCTTTCACTTTGCATCTTACACTTCAGTGAAAGTTAGTACTTAAAAAAAAAAATCTTTTTGTGTGGTCACATATTTTGTGATAATGTGCCAGTGATGCAGAATACAAAATAAATTGAGTTTGACTCATTTTTGGGTGATAAAGGGCATAGGAAACAGCTCCCATAACAAAACCACTGTAGTAATCTTTACCTAGTGCTATTGTAGCTGATTGTAAGTAAAACAGAATGGTGTTAATTGCAAAATTTACTAGAAACATAATAATAATAATTCCATGTGGTTGAACAGGCTGGTGCAAGTCTTGCAATTGGATGCCACTTTGGTGACTTGCGGGTTCATAACCTGTCCCAGTAACCCTACCAGAGAAAGGGGATCCGCAGTTTAATGTGAACCATATGTTGTTCCTGGCAAATTTTCACTTAATTGAAATGTAAAGACTAGGCTAAAGGCAGACTGAAATATTTGATTCCACAGCTTTTTCGTTTCCAGCAGCACATTTTCACCAATGTACCACTGGGTTAGACAGAAAGATAATTAAAGATGAAACTAAATCATTAAAAAATACCTGTATCTCGGACTGTAGGGTACACAGTTGTGTTCTATCAAGCTACGTTAGAATTTTCTGTATCTGTCTGTGGACAGTCTCCATAGATTGTTGCTCAGTCTGATCAAAAAAAAGAATTAAAACAAAAAAAATGCAGGTGAGGTGAACTTAAAACAGAAAGGAGGCACAGGAACTGTAAGCAAGATCTCTGTAGAAGTAAAAGTCCATTAAGCATTTTAGTCCATAATAAAGTATACCTGAAAGAAACACTGTATTCAGAGGAAAAAGGTGGAGAAAAATCAGGGAACTAAAATTTAGAAGAAAAGCTTGTTCTGGGAAAGAAGATTCATTTAACATCACTGCAATAAAAACAGATATAAATTATCTGAAGAAACATTGGGGGAGGGGCTGCTAAATGAAAAGAATTCAAGATCCTGTCATTTGGGGTGGGGGAGGTGAGGAAAACAGAAGAAAAAAATTAATGTATTTCACAGTGTATTTAAAAATTTATAGGGAGTTTCAATAGTTCAGTTGTGGAATGGCTAGAAATAGCCTTGGTGTCTTGTAACCAGAAAATGAAATTTCACATTATTTACTCAATTAGCCATGTATGTGATACATTTAAAATTATATATACACTTTGATTTCTCTACAATAAATGTGTTTTAATGTTTTCTTTAGTTCTGAAAAATATCTTCCTTACTAGGTTTGTTACCCTTTCTGTTGACTGAGGAGGGGAAGAAATATGTGGAAACATTCCAATCATTGAGGTTACAACATATTATTACTCATTATGCAGATCTTGGAATACTTGCAAATGATAATATAATTCCACAAAACTGGTTAACACCATTTTACCGCATTCAGTGGAGTAATGTCTTGCGCATCAACCAAGGACTGGATAAAGGGTGAGGCAACATTATTGCTATTGTGAAATATCTGTATTCTCTAGTATCTCATGCCCTATCAGGCATTATTACAAAATAGAAATAATGGTTGTGTTTTGCTCATTTAAACTCTGTGGAAAAATAACAGTATGCTTCTCACATGAAAGTAATGACTTTTTCTCATAACTTTTATGAAGTAGTGTAACCGGAAATGTCCAGTATTAATTAGACCATGCAAGTTGCTTATAAACCATTGCCCTATGAAGTAAAGTTCAGGAAACAAGAAAATAGAACTAAAAAGCAAAGCATTGTTCATGTGATTATTGATTTCAAATTTCCCGTCAAAATATAAATTGCCATTTCAGTCTCTCAAGATGATTATGATAATAATAACTATCATCATCATCATCATCATCTCGAAAGATAGAAATGGTGATTTATATTTTGCATTCCCTTTGCTTCAAGGTGTTCAGAGTTTTTATGCTGATTATTGTTGCATGTGGTGAAGTCCAGGAAAAATACTTGGCTGTGTTGTTACTTATATACATGAATACTGATGCTCTTATCCTGCAGGGAACAAGTGTTAATGAATAAAATTGTGAGATATTTCTTCCTGTAGCTTCCCTATATCACTGTACTCTTTCCCTGGCCAAGTAATTTTGAGCAAAGAGGGCACTGAATCTCACGTATCTGTAGGTGTTTTTAGCATAATTTATCATATTAATGAGTTCTTATCTCATTTCACATAGTGACGCCATCTCTTGTCAATAGCGCTACCTGCGACAGACAAGACATATAGTGTTGTACTCTGATAAACATAATTTCTTAACTATATGAGAGAGGGAAAGTTGCTACTCACCATATAGCGGAGATGCTGAGTCGCGATAGGCACAATAAAAAGATTCACACAATCATAGCTTTTGGCCATTAAGGCCTATGTCAGCAGTAGACATACATGTGCGCGCGTGCGCACACACACACACACACACACACACACACACACACACACACACACACACACAAGTGCAACTTGCACACATGTCTGCAGTCTCAGAGAGCTGAAACTACACTGTGAGCAGCAGCACCAGTGCATGATGGGAGTGGCAACTGGGTTGGGGGTAAGGAGGAGGCTGGGGCGGGGAGGGGGAGGGATAGTATGGTGGGAGTGGCGGACAGTGGAGTGTTGCAGTTTAGACAGAGGATAGGAGAGAAGGTGCGGAGGGGGCAGGGGGTAAGTAGCGGAAAGGAGAGAAATAAAAATAAAAGAAATTAAAAGACTGGGTGTGGTGGTGAAATGACGGCTGTGTAGTGCTGGAATGGGAACAAGGAGGGGGCTGGATGGGTGAGGTCAGTGACTAACGAAGGTTGAGGCCAGGAGGGTTACGGGAATGTTGGATGTATTCCCTGCAATACCCTGGTTATCCATGTAAAAGTTTCACAAAAGAAGACCGCAATTATATAGGTTTTCCCGGCAATAGTATTGACAGAGATCCTTAATATTATATAAAGTATGATCTGGTAAAGATAGTGTCAGCATCAAACCATACCAAAACTGAGTTTGTATCTATTCTTGGTCAGGTTAGACCAAAAAATTATAAAATAAAAATAAAAAGCCACGACTCACTCAAGAAATAAAGGTATCTATAGGACGAAAAAGAAACTGTATCTTTCAGTCAAGAATAGCTCTAATGTCAGTACTGTAGCTCTACTCAAGAAATGCTGAAGAATATTGAACAAATTGACCCACACATCAAAGCATGCACTTTATGATAGGATGAGAGCCACATCAGCCAAGAAAATTAAGATCATAAGCAATACATATAATGAAGGGGGAGACTGGTAAAATTAAAGATGAAGAGGAGCAGACAACTTTAACAGTAGATGATACTTTATTAACAGATATGTGTAGTGTTGCAAAACTCTTCAACAAGCACTTTACTTTGGTAACTGATAAAATGTAGTTGTCAGGTTCAGGAATACCTGAGACCAGACTTTACAAATAACTTCAGTAAAATGAAAATCCCTTTCAACACTGGAAGAATTAATGACTATCATAAAAAATATTGTGTTCATTATTATAGAGTGTTCTTCTGAATTCATTAACATTCTATATTATTTGCATGACTAATTATTCATCATTGGAACATTGCCTGTTTGCCTGAAATATCCTGTAGTTAAGCCACTGTATATCAGGGACAAAGAAATACTATCAAACTGCTGTCAGGCTTCACTTGTATAAGCATCTTCCAACATGTTAGAAAAATTAAGTATTAACTTTGACTGCTAATTAAATATTTGACTGTAAAGAAATATTGTTGAAATCACAGTTTGGCTTTCTAAAGAGTTAAGTTATTGAGAAGGCTATTTACATATGTAGTGAGAATGCATTTTATTATGCAATAAATTAGAGATTACTGGTATCTTATATGATGTGTCAAATACTGTGCAAGTTGCAACAGCCTTGTTATGGCATCATGGGGAGTGTGCGGATGGCTCAAGTCATATCTGCCCGGGGGTGGGGGTGGGGGGCGGGGGGTGCAAGGGCAATAACAAAGATTTCTGTCCTATGCTATCAGTTTGCATCCCAGTGGGAACTAATTGTATGAGATAATACGCAAGATTCCATTTTAAGGCCTTTTTTTTTCTCAAATATAATAATAGTCTTTCAACAGTGTCAGTAACAGATGCTAAGTTTGTTTTCTCTACAAATTAAAAAAAAGTGATAAACAACAAATCAAATGTGGCTTTAGAAAGAGCTATTGATGAAATGGTTGCTTGACAGTTGGTTGCCAGTAAAATAAAAATAAAGTGACCCTCAAAATATGTGTACTCCTACTCCCAATGTGGTGTACTATGTGGTAATGGTTAGGGCATAAATTTGTGCCATCACCAGACCGATTTCTGAGTTGATTATTAGTGTTAATAAATATGCAAATTGATCATTTTATCTGCACAGACAGTTTGAGGACATCAGTTTCACTCAAAGTTGTAGGAGAGTTTTATTCAAGTTTAAGACTGTATTCATGCGTCACACAAAACTTGAAATGTGTACTGCACTCAAGGTAAGTTACATTTATATGCACTGTGAATCAGTATGAAGTGTGTAACAGGAGATTACTTTTTATTGTACTGTACATTAAGGTTTCTTCTCACGCAATACTCAGATGGTTCCATCCTGGAAGCTGGTTCTTGGAATTTTGCAAGAAGATTTTATGTGGCATACTGCATGTTTCTTATTGTGTGTCTTGTCCATAGCAGCTTGACTTGACATCACCAAGGACAGTGTCTAGTATCTCAGTCATGTAGCAGGTTGAACAGTTCCATTTGCCATGGGAATGGAAACACATTCTCTTTAGCACAGCAGCCAACTGTTTAAGATTTTCCCACATTTCTGGTAGATACCTCCCATTAGTCAAACAGACTTGTTTGATCCACTACCCATGACACACGTAACACTCAATAAAAAAAAAATTTTGCCCATTGTAATTTGCCAGTTTGATAGTGAGGTATTAGACTGCCAGACCAGAGCTAATATATGGTATTTTTAAAATGATCATATAACCTCCTTTTATGACAGTGAATCCACATCCCCAGTAGGACACTTGTTCAGACTGCAAAAAACATAATACACCCATTAACAATTGGTATTAGTGATTAGCGATAGTTGTTGTGCTAGAGCAAAGGTGCTTATTTTCCCATGACTATTGGAATTTTTTTGACCTGCCATATGACTCTGATACTAGACATTGTACTTGGTGATATGTGACAGCTGAGCAACAGTAGACAAGACATAGAATATCAGTACATTTTATCATGACCAAACTGTGGGTGCCTAATGTAGGAGACATTCTATGCTTAAGATTAGGCAGGGACTACTCTACCCATTTGCCCTAGTGCCAAGGCTGTACTGTGAATATCTTAATTAGGGTACAACTACTACTACCACTAGAGCCTTAACAGTCTGTTAACAATGTGGCGTTGTTGCAGTCTATCGTGAGTTGTAATAGTAGATAGATGGTCAATCTGTAACAAATCGCACATCAGTTTTATGTTGGACAACTACAGTGAATAGTATGCAGGAATAACACCATCAGTAAGTCTCTGCATAATCTTTAATTCCCCTGATTTTACTGACGTAGATCATGAAATGTATCTATGAAACAGTAATAAGTTGTCTGAACTGTTTAAAAACGTATGTTCATGAAATTTTAACAGTAAATCTTTACATGATACACAGTACTTAGTGCAGTTTCTTTCACTGGACATGGATGACTGTCTGTATTATGATCCCATTGCTTACAAAATAAGCCAGTGATGAGATGCTATTGTTCTTCTCTCCAATCTGGTAGCAGTCAAAGGTAGATGAGCATTGAGAACTGGTTGAACAAGGCATTTGTGAATCCTGTTTGTTGTCTTCAGATATTATTTGCAGCATTCCTTTTGTGAAAGAACATTCATTCTTATGTCAACAACTTGTGCAATAAAGTTTTGCGTGGAAGTAGCTACAAGAATCCCCTCAGTGTATTATTTGTTACTGTTCACTTCAGTTCATTTGCAGTCTTTCTGATTTCAGTCAGCATTGAAAACATTTTCTTCTTCTTTTTTTCCAGTGGCTGACAATTATAAGTCCATTGTTTCTTATCAAGCCATTTTCATTTCTTGAGTTTTATGTTGTTTTCTTATCAACTCCTCCAGTGATAATAAATGTATGTTTCATCAATATCTTCCCTCTCTGAAATGTGGTTAAACTGATAAATATTAAAAATAAAAATTTAGGAAACTGTTGCTTATTCCAAAGGTTCTATCCTGAAATTGTGTTTGAAGGCCTTACACATCTTAATATACGTTGAAAATAACATTTTTGTCCACAGACCAGAGGAGATGAACAACCAAGAATTTTGGGGAAGCTGCATGCGTCTTGGTCGCGTTGTGCCAGAGCCTAACAGTATGTGGCGGTGGATGGACTTCAACAATGGACTAGATCTTGTGTGGTCGTGTGATGCCTTGTCTGTTAAAGTTAAAAGGTCACACGAGACAGACAGTACATTTCTGTTGAGCCAGGCACCAAGGCGGCACTTCATGGTTAGGTTAGTACACAGGCTATGAATGTATGAGTATACTTCTAGATTTTACTCATGTAATGTTGATTTGGAAACAATTTGCAGATATTGTGCTAATATCAATTGTCACATGATAAACACACACACTCCCAGAAGATTGTCATTCTTGTGCACTGTGAAGCAAATTAAGACTTCAGAGTACAGTTTTGGGATAATTCACCTTCATATATAAATTTCCGTCCGCAGCTCGATGTTTCGCGGTCGCGTTCTCGCTTCCCGAGCACGGGGTCCCGGGTTCGATTCACGGCGGGGTCAGGGATTTTCACCTGCCTCAAGAAGACTGGGTGTTTGTGTTGTCCTCATCATTTCATAATCATTCTTGAAAGTGGCGGGATTGGACTGAGCAAAGGTTGGGAATTTGTACGGGCGCTGATAACCGCACAGTTGAGCGCCCCACAAACCAATCACCATCATCATCATCATAATATATAAATTTCCTTCCTCTTTTTTGTAACAATATTGCATAAAATCGATACGTAGTCATGATAGAACAGATTTATTGTTTTTGTACATGGCTTTTGCAAGTGACTTCATGTTATTTAACCAACTATCTTTTGCCTAACTGTTTTACTCATCTTTGAAGGTCTCAAAAAGAATAATTGTGTTACTCATATATTATTTTAGCAGTTGCATCATGTCATAACATGTAGATATGTAGTGGCCATTTCCTTGTTCTTAAATTGTGTGTAACTGTTTTCTTCAGTTGAAGGTTTGGTTAGATTTTACTATCTCTTATAAAGAATTGGGCTGGTGACACATTTTTACCAGGCTACTATGGTTCATGATGATCCACTCTTTCTTAAGCATGGAAAGGAAGGGTAACAAGGTCATATTCATATGGAATAGGCAAAAATTGGTTGATACTTGCTTCTAGGAAACCGTATATAAAGTATATAGCTTTAATGATATGATAACTGTCTGGGAATATATTTTGTGTACTGTGAATTAAAATCCGACATGTAATATGTAGCCATTTTCCCACAGAATTCTTGGCTACACCTGGGTATTATTTAACAACAGAACATTAAATAATGAAACTAAATAATTAATTATACAATGTGCAATACAGAAAAACAAGATTTACTGTACTGGGCACCAAATCGGAAACATTTGGAGCAGGAATGATAACATTATGGAATGCTAATTATGAGTTGCAACCAACAGTGCATGAAATATAGAAATTTAAAAAAAGCACAAAATTTGGGGAGCGGGGGTGTCTCTTTGCTTAGTAAGTATTTATTTATTGGATATGGTAAGAGTGCAGTCAGAATGTTAAAGTAGTATTTATAAAGAGCACCCTTCATTTAAATCATGAGAATGGGAGTAGGTATACAAATGTAAAATACATTATCAACGTTTGTAGAATGATTTTGACTTTTCAAAAACAGCTAAAAGAGCAGTGAAGCTTTTTGTTAGAGTTTTGACCACCTGACATAATATGATGCAAATTATTTCCATTTAGGTATCAATGAGAGCAATACATAAAAATCTGATTAATGAATATGAAATTAAAGTGTGCATATGACAATGGGTTGAAGGGCTCTTAGATTCTGGTGTTCCTTTATCCATGGCGATAGGAGATACAACAAGAAAAAAGACACAAGAGATTTTTACTGTCTTCATTTTCCAATCTCTTTCATCTAGACCACTGCTGTCAAAGGCTATGTTTCTTTCTGTATAATGATCCCAAAACAGCACTATATGCTACCGCATATGCACCAACTGCACATTTACTAACCAGAGATGCTTCATACATTGCTTGCTGTCATCATGTTTCATCCCTTTTATATTTCTTGTTCTCTCCTCCAAGCCTGTTAGTTTATTTGAACATTTTTCTTTTATAAGAAAAAACAATAAGAATTAATTTGTTTCCTTTTTATTGTTGAAATGTATTATTAGTCTTTAAATTATTTGCGCTAGTTTGCTTCTTATACTTAATCTTATTTTCACATCTATTGCTCCCTCCACCTTTCACACACTCAGGTCACAAACTGCTGCTTCCTATCAGACATCTTTTAGCAAGTAGTATACGGTTTACATCACCACCTAAAAACAGATATCCTTCTGCCTCAGAATACTACGGTTCACAAAGACCATTGCTGCAGCCAGAAATGCCTCAGACCGTCTTGCCAATGTATTTTACTTGAAACATACCCAGAAATGACCAAAATCTAAATTTTTCATGAACAAAGACAGTGGTTTGTACCCAGACAGTTATATAGGGATCTACATTGTAATGTGGATTCTGAACTAAGGTGTAAACTGGCATTTTTCATGCATACAAAGAATTCACAGAGTTTAAAGCAGAAAAAAATGGTATGTAAATAAAACCATCCATTTGACAGTCAACCTGTGGATATGTACAAATAGCCTGATAATTTTCCACTTAGCCACAGAGTCAACAGAACTCAAACAGATATTCAACAATGCATGTAACCCATCGACTCCATGAATAATTGGAAATTTTTGTTCCATTCTTAGTGACCTACTGTTAAGCAGCCACCAAAATTCAAGACAGTTACATTTGTCAGATGCCTAGGTTTCTTTACCCATCTTTTGTTGTGTATACATTCACTCCAGAAACTAAAACCATTTCAAAATCCACATGGAATATTCTTTCACTCATATTGTGCACTACCCAACTCCGGAAGTCAGCATAAATAATGGCACTGGAATAAAATGAGGCAGAAGATGTTGGGATTCTAGAAATGAGGATAGTATGTATTCGCCTTTAATCTGTATCATAAAAATTTCATCAGTGAAGTGTAAATATGTAAAACTGCAATCAGTCACTATTTTGAAACAGTTGTTTTTTCATTCTATGAATCAGTTTTCGAACATTTTCAGACTCGTCTTCAGATGGTTTTCCAGAAGTTACATAGCTATTTAGCTGTTTCAGTCATAATGATGGCTGCTGGCTCTGTAACAAAAAGATGGAACATGCTTTAATGCATCACCATGAGCATTGTTTATCTTATATCTTCTTATATACAGGAGTCACCCGCCTTTTCTTCCAGTCACTTAAGACTTTGCTCTGGATGAGAAATTCATGATAAATACAAGCTAGGTTATGGGCCAATGCCATAGAGTAAAACCAAATTGGGATTCCATCTGGACCTGGAAACATACTTGTTCTCAACTTTTTCAGTTGCTTTTCTGCGCCAGGGATGTCTCCTTAATGGGGCCTTTGTGAGAGTCAAACAATGGTATGTTTGTATTATCCTAGTGTGAATGAGTTCTTAAACATGAAATTTAAAACTTCAGCTTTCATTTTGCCACACCACTGTGGTCAACGAGCAACTGGATAGAAGCCTCTGACCTCTCAGTGATTTTACATAGGACCAGAATTTTCTTGGGTTTTCAGCTAGATCTTTTGCTAAGGTATGATGCTGGCAGTTGTTGTGTGCTTCAATATTTTTACAAACACAAATTTCTACCAGTTTTTGCTTGTCGACATTTGCTTGTTGTTTTTGAATGAGCAGTGCAACAGTCTCTGCTTCCTCAGCATTTTTTGAATTTTGTTATTAAGCCACAGTGTGTCTTTTCCATCCTTAATTCATTTACTTGGCACATACCTCTTCAGAGTATTATTTACATTGTGTGTATGCTTTGCCCATAATTCCTCTGTGTTCATCATACTGGAACTAAATGATGTCATGTCATGTAAACAAATGCTTATCCGTTCTTTCTAGCAAAACTACTTTCATAGCCTTCTTGATGGATTCATTAACTTTAGTAACCATCTCACTATGATGACACCATGATCACTAATCCCTCTCTCTGTCAATAAGGTCAGGCCTGTTTGTTGCTACAAGGTCTAAAATATTTTCATTGTGTGTGGGCTGTCGCTGCTCAAGACAGTTTTAGGAAAACAAAACTACTTCATGAGAGCGTCCATAGGTACCACCCACAGTTACGTATGCAAACTGATGTGAACAGCTGGCTTTGGCCTTTACCATTTAACACAGTGACCAGTGCACCACAGATTCATAATTTTGTGTTTTTGTGTAACAGCTTAATCTTAAAAGCTTTAAAAAAAGTCAAGTCAAATTTTACTATTTTATGATAAATTTAGTTTGCAAATACATGCTTTAGTTTATCTTTTAATGCAACTTTGCCTTTTCAGGGTAAGAGTTGCCCATTACGGTAACAATGGGCAGCACCCAACAATTGTCACCCAGTCATCAGGAATTAAAAATATTGCACTGTTTAAGAATGAAGAGGTAAGGTATCATTTAATACATTTACATCTTGTAGTGCACCAACAATGGAAACTCCAGGTAGGAATGTAAACAATGTAGAAAAAGATACATTGCTACTTACCGTAAAGGTAACACACTTAGTTGTAGACAGGCACAATTGAAAAGACACACAAGCTTTCAGCCACAACCATCATTGGAAAAAGAGAAACACGCACCATTCATTCGCACAAGCAACCACACTTCATGCACACGTGATTGCCAACTCTGGCCTCTTGGGCCAGAATGGAGTTATCACATGGGGTGGTAGCAGCAATCTGGAGGGGGTGGGGAATGGGAAGGGATAGCAGCTTACTGGTAGGGCAAGAGGGGAGTGCTGTGTGGCAGGGTGTGCAGAGACTAGAATGCCAACAGGCACAGTACCAGGACATTGTGGGGCAGGGACGTGGGGGAAACAGAACGAAAAAGGAGAGGAGCAGGGAAATATGGGCAGATGCATTGGTAGAGCACTGCAAGCAAGGAGTGTAGGAGATGAGAATAGGAGATTAGAATGGAAGGGAGGTGATAGGGCAGAGGGGGTGGAAACTGTTGGGTGGCAGATTACCGTGAGTAGAGACTGGGATAGTTACAGAGTCAGAGAATGTTTTGTGATGATAACTCCCATCTGTGCAGTTCAGAAAAGCTGGTGGTAGAGGGCAGGATCCAGATGGTTTGCATAGTGAAGCAGCCATTGAAATCAGGGATGTTATGTTTAGCTGCCTGTTGTGCCACAGGATGGTCTACTTTGCTCGTAGCCACAGTTTGATGGTGGATGTTCATCCCGGTGGACAGCTGGTTGGTAGTCATAGCAATATACAAAGCTGTGCAATGTTTGCAGCAGAGCTGCTTTCACAGGTTGCCTGTGGCAAGACTGGAATAGAAAGTGCTGTGTTCATGTATTGGGCAGGTCTTGCACCTGGGTCTTCCACAAGGAGTTGGTATTGGAAGTGGCATAGGGATGAACTAGGATGTTAGGGAGATTGGGTGGGCAACAGAACACCCTGTTAGGTGGTGTGAGAAGGATCTCGGGTATGATGTCCCTCATTTCAGAGCATGATGATAAGTAATCAAAGCCCTGGCACTGGATGTGGTTCAGTTATTCCAGTCAAAGGTGGAATTGGGTAATGAAGGGGGCACTCCTTTGTGGCTAGTTCTTGGGGGTGGTGGGAGGATTGGGGGTGTGAGGGAAAATGGCATGGGAAATCTGTTTGTGGACTAGGTCTGTAGGATAGTGCCTGTCTGTGAAAATCTTGGTGAGACCCTTGGCATTCTGTGCAAGGGAGTTCTTGTCACTACAAATACACTGTCCCCACATAGCCAGGCTATATGGAGGGCCTTTTTGGTGCGAAAGGGGTGACAGCTGTCAAAATGCAGGTACTGTTGGTGGTTGGTGGGTTTAATATGGACAGAGGTGCAGATGCAGCCATCAGAGAGGAGGTGTTCAATGTTTAGGAAGGTGGCATTCTGGAGAAGGACCAGGTGAAGAGGGTGGGAGAGAAGGTGTTGAAGTAGTGGAGGTATCAAGATAGAGTATCTTGGCGGAGAGTCCACATCATGATGATGTCATCAGTTAACCTGAGCTAAGCTAGAGGTTTGACGTTTTGGGAGGCTGGGAAGGTCTCCTCTAGGTGGTCCTAAACTGGTTGGAATAAGAAAGTGCCATGTAGGTGCCCACAGCTGTAACATGGATTTGTTTGTATACCTTCCCTTCAAAGGAGAAGTAGTTGTGGGTTAGGATAAAGTTCATAAAGTGTATGAGGAATGAGGTGTGAAGTCTGAAGGATATTGGGAAAGTTAGTGTTCAATAGTGGCAAGACCATGGACGTGAAGGATGTTGGCGTATAGGGAGGTGGTGTCAACATTGACGAGTAGCGATCCAGGAGGTAAAGGGATGAGGATGGTGGAGAGTCGATGAAGGAAATGCTTGGGATCTTTGACGTGAGAGGCTAAATTATGGGCAGGCAGTTGGTTGTAGGTGTTGGTCAAATAGGGCCAAAAATCCTTCAGTTGGGCGCAATAACCAGCCATAATGGAGTGTTGGTGTTGGGTGCATGGGTTTTGGAGAGCAGGTAGAAGGTGGGTGTGTGGGGTTCATGGGGGTGTAGAGGGAAATAGATTCAGGGGAGAGGTTCTGGGAAGGACCCATGGCTTTATCACTATTGGACACTACCTTTTCCAATGTCCTTCAGCCTCGAAACTCACTACCTCATTCCTCACACACCTTTCTGACTTTATCCTAACCCACTAATACTTCTCCTTTGAAGTGAGGGTATACAAACAAATCAGTGAGATAGTCATGGGCACCCACATGGCACCTTCCTTCTTCAACCTATTTATGGGCCATCCGTAGGAGACCTTCCTAGCCTCCCAAAACATCAAATCCCCAGCCTGATTCAGACTCATTGATGATATCTTCATGATCTGGACTCAGGGCCAAGACACCATACCCTCATTCTTTCACAACCTCAACACCTTCACTCCCATCCACTTCAATTGGCACTCCTCAACCCTGTGTGCCTTGCTTCCTATACATTGACCTCCTCCTCTCTGATGGCTCCAATCCACACCTCTGTCTACGTTAAACCCACCAACCATCTGCATTTTGACAGCTGTCATCCCTTTCACGACGAAAAATTCCTCCCACACAGCCTGGCTACCCGGGAATGGCTCATCTGCACTGACAATTACTCCCTTGCCCAAAATGCTGAGAGTCTCTCCAAGACCTTCACAGACAGGCACCATCTCCCAGACCCAGTCCAGAAACAGATTACCCACACTATTTCCCGTCACACCCTCAATACTCCCACTACCCCCGAGAACCAGCTGCAAAGGAGTGCCCCCTTTGTTAACAAACACCACCCCCACCTGGAACAACTCAACCACATACTTTGCCAGAGCTTTGATTACCTATCATCATGCCCTAAAATGAGGGACATCCTATCTGAGATTTTTCCCACACCACGTAAAATGGTGTTCTGTCACTCATCCAACCTCCATAACATCCTAGTCCATCCCTATGCCAATCCCAACCACAGCCACTTGCCACAAGGATCATATCCCTGTGGAAGTTCCACATGCAAGACCTGCCCAACCCATTCACTCAGCACTTCCTATTCCAGTCTTGTCACAGGTTTATCGTACATCATCAGGGGCCTGTGAAAGCAGTCATGTCATTTACCAGCTCTGCCACAAACATTGCACAGCTTTGTATATTGCTATGACTACCAACCAACTGTCCACCAGGATGAACAGCCACCACCTAACTGTGGCTAAGGCAAAGTAGACCATCCTGTGGCACAACTGCGCCAGACACTTTGCATCCTGCCTATTTACATATCTCTGTATTTGAATATGCATGCCTAAAGCAGTTTCTTTGGCACTTCAGTGTATTTTCCATACAATTTGACAACATCATTTTTGCATCTATGATTGGCTGATTTGTCTTCATTTGTCGCCGGCAGTGGTTAGTGTGGTGTGCTGTGACTGTGCCTGTACCTGCTCTGTGCTGTGCTGTGTGCTTTCTGCCTGAATTCCAACAAAGCCTGGTATTGTTGCCCCTGTCCTGTGTTGTGTGCCAATGTGGCATGTATGACAGACCATTAGAACAGACACCGAGAGCCATAAGGACCATTGACGAGGCACCTAAGTGAAACAGCTAAGTGTATTAGATGCTTTAAGGTACAGCTGGGAATGTCAAAGGAGGTGAACTTGGTTTTGGACAGCAGTATGTCACGAACACCACCTTTGTTTGGTTGGAATCCCGGCAGAGAGCACACATGTGAGCACCCACAGCACCTGCAGAGATGACCTGGCCAACTGATAAAATATTGTAAGCAAAAAATAGAATCATTAACCCTTCTGGAAATCCAAAAACATTCTACAAATCAGTCGTGCTGAGAAATTTTCTAAAATCACAGATCTCACATAGAATCAGTCAAATGAAAGGGAGCTCATTTATCACTGACAATTTTTACAGGTTATAACTATGTTCCATATATAGACTCAGGTTCAGATAGTTGGCTTTTGTGATACTGCTCTGTCAATTAAGCTATTAGTATATACTTCATTTGCTGGCTTAAAGTTTCAGTCTGCCGTTAAGGCTGTTACAGTTACAGTCAGTGCAGGATACTCTTCATCAATCTGCACGGCTAACACATTTGGGAGAAAGGACTCTTGTGAGATCAGTGCATCCAAAAGCTATTCATAAGATTTTAAAAATCACCTCAAAAAATAGTTATGTAATTAATTTTTTATTTGCAGTCATGGTACACACTGAAATCATCACAACACAGTACTTTCCTAAATAAAATGGCACAACCCATAAACAAAGAGGAGTGTCGTGCAGTAATATATATATATATATATTTTTTTTTTTCTTTCCTGGTAGCAGTGAAAATGTTGCAGCTTTGGCAGGCCAATCCAAATGACTTCCATAGAGGTTTGTATTGGCCTGACATATCTGCAACATTTCTGCTGCTACCGAAAATGAATTATTGCATGATACTTCACTTTTCAGTGGGCTGTGCTATTTTGTTTTGGCTCCTCTACTGGCATGCTACTGTGCTGTGGTGCTGGGATATAACAGCAAACATACAAAAAATTAATTACATAACCCTAGTTTTTGGGTTTGCTAATTAAAACTTAATGAGTGAACACTGTGCTGAAGAGTGAAAGTTTAAATGCAGAAATCAAATGCAGGCTTTTTGTAAAAACTGTTCTCTCTCCTGTTGAACTTTAATGGTTCATTCAGTCCTGTGCTTGAAAGGATAAATCTGGATTCAGATACCAGCCTGGAGAACAGATAAATCTCTTAGGCAAGTCAGTTTCAATGAACTATTTGCTGGAAAGTCAAAATTAAAATTTCGGTGCAGAAGTCTTTTAGAAATTCCATTAAAAAAATAAGAAAGCCCATAAAATAAAATAAAAAGTATTGGAGACTTCTTATGTTAACAAAACGAAGTGGAGCCATCAGTGCCCCAAGGCTGTTTTCATCATCGTAGTACTGTATTAAACAATGTTCTATGAGAACAGTGCAAGACAAAAAATTAATATACTTCATTGGCACAAATCTGTTGTGCAACACTCTTATTTGAGAAACCGTCATTGAATTGCCCATATTAATTTCGGAATTAAATTATGTTATTCTTACTGGAATAATAGTTGAGCAAGGCATTGGAATTTTGTGTCGGAATGGGCCTCAATTTTGGAACACTGCATTCCGTTCACTGTAGCTCTTCAGAGAGTGTCACGTGGATCAGCTCAAATCGTCGCCCTGTCAGAATGCCTCTCTTGCTCTATTTGTGCTAACCATGTAGGTTGCCATGCCATCGTTAGGAGAAAGAAGACAACAGAGAATTAGTTAAAGGTTGTTTCACAGAATTTGTGTATTGTTATATCAAATGGCTGAACTAGTTGTTGTACGTGATGACTGTTGAACGTGATGACTGTTGAACACAAGTTAGTATGAGGGTCGTTCAGCAAATAATGCCCCACAATTTTTCTCTCATAACACATTTATTATTAAGAGTTAGAATTTGTGACAGTATCAGTTAACATTTCTTTCACATGTTTTACTTTTCTACACCTTATCCATCATGTTTTATGGCCTTGTGCCAGTATTGTGTGAGAGCATGTATTCCCTCTCTTCATTGACCTCAAGCTGCTGCAACAGTTAAATTGAAATAGCTCTCTCCCTCCCCCACTCCTTCTCCCTCCCCCCCCCCCCCCCCCCCCCGCCCCCCACCTTTCTTGGACATGTACTTCCAATGCTCATTTATAGCTGTAGAGAGTTGTGAGCATGCACCAGTCTGCACTAATAATGGCATCTTCACCATGTCAGGGGCAGTGGCTCTAACACTATGTCCTGAGTGTGGCTGTTTATGAAGTTCAGTTTCTGCAGTTCCCTTGTGCCTTATCTCTCTTCATTCATTGTTCAATAGCACTCCTATCGGCTGCATTATTACCATAAACTGCGCACAAACATTTATGGATGTTCACCATGGTTTCTTTTTCCCCAACTAGGAATTCAATTACAGCACAGTGCTTGTAACAAGTGTTGTGATTAGATGCCATTTTTGAGGTTCACTACAGCTTTGGCAACTGTAGGAATTGTTAGAAACTCTGCACACATGCAGAAGAAACATCAGATTTAAAGCCCCTAAAATGGTTTTCCTGTATACATTAATAGCTGGAAAAGGGCAGAGAGGGCATTATTTATTGAATAACCCTAGCATTCTGCCACTGTGTCATACTCATTAGAATTTATAGTCATAGCACTTCACATTATATGTTATTCATCAGTTGTTCAGTTTTAATCCCCAACAATAAGAGTTTTCGTTTCTCCTTTCTGTTATAGGTTGTAATAATGTGCCTTAGCAAGAAACTGAACTTCCCTCTAATGGTATCAGTGAACATGATTTCTGTGAAGCCTTCACCTGTCATTCTGCCTAATACTATGGAGAACAAAAGTATACAGTGTCCAGACATGATCTCTGATGATGCAGCACTAGACCAGGATGTAGTGGAGAATTTGATGTCAGAGAGCTTAGAACATATTTATACATCTTCCTGTATTACAAGCCGGGGAGATGGGATGTAATGGTACGCATATCTTTGACAAATATATAAAAGTATTTACATACTATTTAAGCTCTCAGTGCTGCAATTGATTGCATGAAGACAGAGAAAAATGTTGTACAAGTACTGTGTTCCAGCTGTGAAACAGTTGTAGCATTTTTCTATTATTACTATTATTGTTGTTGCTTGTAAGAAAATTGTAAAATAACACAAATGCGTACTAAAATATATTTATTTATTGTAGTTTGTGTGACTAAACTTCATGTACCCATTCTATTTATTTAACTCTTTATTTTGTATTTCATATTTATTTGGGAACTATATAATTGTGAAGAATTGTGCTGTGTTACTATTACAGTTTCACAACTAAAGTTACCTTTTTATTATTTATTCCAATGGATAATATGGTGCTAGGTTCAAAAAATGTTGTCACATTTATTTCTTTTTTCCATTCATAGAATTGGCATTTTGGCTGTATTTATCTGTTCATATGAGAATTCCTTTGAAGGTTAAGATTATGGAATCACTATACATGTTATGTGTCTTATGCTAGAGAGACAGGTATTGTTTGACAAATTTAGTTCCTTAATATATCAATGCAATTACAATGTTAATTAGATTGTGTACTTATATCCCCACTGAAAGTGTTACAGAGTCTTAGAAACACACTTATCATTTGCTGTCAAATGTATATGTACATATTTACATAGTCATGGGATCATATTAATGTATTTACTCGTGGAGCTTATTGGTTTTAAAACTGTTTAACATCTAGATTAAGACTGTGTAACTTAAGACATGGCATAGCATTCATATCTGGTGCTGTATAGTAGACTATGCTTTTTAATTAAATGTGCTGTTTGTTCATAGTGAAATGAATGCTATGTTAAAGGGACAATTCTAATAATCAGATTTTGGAGAGAGTGTCTGATACAAAGAGTTTTACATCAACTTTACAGAGACTGAGTGTATATTGTCATCATTCCATGTACATGACATCACATCGAAATTGTATATCTCTATGCTTAGTGCATGCATGCTAAAATAGTGGAATAGCCATTTGAACATATTATATGCATGACATGCACACACAAAAACTGGGCAAGAAACTTTCATATGTTATTTATTTACTGATATTTATTTGATATTTATAGAACAAAGTGACATACCTCATTTTTTGGCAAATGTTATTATTGAATTAAATAATGTTGAGAGATTTATCATACCCCAAGAACTGCCTGTGATTATTCATCTCACTGTCTTGTGATCCTCTCCTCTCTGTCCCTTTCTAATTTATGACTTGGCAATTATGCTTAATCAGTGAGCACTTCATTATGCCCTTTACATTTTGAGCAAATCTATGGCAGGGCATAGCACATATTGTTAATTACATCCAGTTGTTAAAAGGAACGTGTCATACATCTCTTTCCTACAGGTGTTCACATTAAATGAAGCTGCAATGGAAACTTGACGATGAATAACATATATTTCACTTCTGTGAAACTTCTAAATATCACTTGATAGCCAAATGATTGCATGATATGTTATTTAAACTTTGTTTGCTTTAGTATGAGTCACTGGACAATTTATTTTCTGCTTTTTTGCTAGAATTTGAATTACTTTTAGAGTGACGGGCATATTAATATTGCAGATATTCTCTGTGGTGCAAGCTGTTTCCATAATAATCAAGTGATTGCTGATCTGTGATTTTTTACACGTTGTTATTTTCTGAGGTTGTGGTCATATTTATGTTCTATATTTCTTAGACAGCTGTATACTGCATTGTAGCAAAATGCACAATACAATGTATATTTGTATAAATATTCGTATGAACATGTGTAAAAATACAAAAATCCACTTCTGTGGAATGATGAATTTTCTGTTAAGTGCAAAGCCTGAGAATAACAGACCAAAGAAAATATGTGGCAGTCATATTTTATTTGTGGTAACTATGCTTTTACTGTAGTATATGTAATCTGTTTGAAGTCAAATTAACTATGTATTGCTTCAAAAAGATGAAAAAAGAAAAGACTCACAACTCATTTATGTTTTTGTCAGATGAGGGTAGCTTATCTGCTTATGTTCAGTTGTACTATATACGAACACTTTCATACAAAAAATAGGAATAAAATGGTTAAATATTGCAAACTATTACGAGACAATGTTAAATATGTAAATCGACCTAAACCTTACACACAAGGCAGCTGAAACAAGTTACCTGACTATTACTCTTGTTTCAAAATACAGGAGTCTGATGCACAGATTGACACTTATAATTACTTGTAACTTGCTCAGATGAAATCAAATTCAGAAATTTGCATCTTTAGTGATTTTGTTTGACTGGCATATTTCTATGATGCCCAAAAAACAAAATTTACCAAGGACACAAGTACAGTAACTTGAGAAACCTTTTCTTACTACATTTGTGCATCTGTTAGCCCTGGTGCATTTGCCCTGGTGCATTTGCTTCTGTCTTAGCAATTTACTAAAAAGTTTTATTCTTTTATCTAGACATTTTAATGATTTTCTATATATCTGTGTTCCAAAAAAAGTCGTTATAACATCTAGTTTTAAGGAAGCTGCTGTTCGTAATTGTAATGAAGTATAACTAAAGTCATGATTTTCTGCTAAGTATAGAACAGAGATTCCTTCAGCCATCTCAGGAGAGGATAGGCTAAAGGAAATGAGATAATCTGAATAAAGGGGTTCAACGAATGTGGGGGAGATCACAAATGAAAGTCTAGCAACAGATGAGACCTAGAAGTTGAAGTGATGGCTGACAACTCCAAGAAGAGAAAAGTAGAC
Source organism: Schistocerca cancellata (assembly GCF_023864275.1). Classification (NCBI taxonomy): domain Eukaryota; kingdom Metazoa; phylum Arthropoda; class Insecta; order Orthoptera; family Acrididae; genus Schistocerca; species Schistocerca cancellata. The sequence goes on from NC_064626.1 coordinate 887,097,850, forward strand.
TGAAATTAGAAGCATTGGTGAGCCAAAAATGGACAGCGTAGGAAACAAATTGAAACCTTGAACCTTCACCCCATTTCACAATTCTGACTCAGTAATATTGAAGTTTCATTTTGGTGGTTATTTTACTGATAGACAGTGGTTTTCTTGAGTTAGAATCTCTATTGTGTGGCTGACAGGGAAAAGAAAGAAGTGGGAACAGTTGAGGCAGTAATTTCTTTTTAGTAATCATGTTCCCTTAAGTTATTCTTAAATAACTGAAAACAGGCCAACTAAGGTCCACATCAAAAGAACTATTTATTTCCCATTTCCTGCACCCGTCTCTAAAACTCTTTTCTTCTCATAATAAGCTTGTTTTGTCTTACTCAGATCATTTGACTCCAGTTGTTTTTCTGTTTGTTTTGTGTTTCTGATACATTTGAATTTAATGGCTTCTAGTCTGAAGTAGTCTATGTTGAGTAAGGCCTTCTCTGCAATCTGAATTTCTTCTGATTCCCTTTTTGTTTTGCCTTTCCATCCATTTATTTCATCCTCTGTAGAGTGTAACCGTCTTTTCCCTGATCTCATCAGTTTCTCATCAGTTGTTTTAGGGCAGAATGAGTATATTTCCTTATTTGTTCTCAAAACTCAATTTCCATGTTTGTTCTTGATTGCACCTAATATTTTTTCCAAGATTCTCCTTTCTTTTCTATATCTTCTAGTGCCGTATTTCATCCAAACAGTAGTGATGTTTTCAAGCTGTAGACAACTTTCGTTTTACTACTGTATTATAATGTCTTAATTTAACCTCTTTAGAAAAACATTTTTTTATTCTACAGGTTTCTTGCTTTTATGTATGCCCTTTTATTTTTTTCAATTCCAATTTTAATTGCTTCTTTTCATTTCTTCTGTTTATATTATCACCCACAAATTTAAAGTTATCTGTTTTCTTGATATTGCTGTGCTTGGTTTTTAAAATTCTTGATGAGTTACTTTCATTGGTCATGTATTCTGCCTTTTCAAAAGGCATTTGCAGACTTCCCTTTTCAGCTGTCACCTTATGAGCTCTAATCGTTCTTTTTTTCGTGTGTTATTATCATTATGAGAGTGTGTGCGGTGGCCAAACAATTTATTGCTTCTCTCGGCCTACCCAGCTTTATGTAATTATTAACTTTTTGTTTTTATTCCTTTATTTTCCACTCCCTTATTAACTTTTACCATCAAAAAGTTGGATAATCATGGTGACAAACTGTCTGCTTGCCTCACTACTGATACAATTTGAAAGGTACTAGAAGTTGTTCCAAGAAATTTAACTTGTTTAAGTTTGCTTATATACTTCTGTAGTTTTCTTATCTACTGCAAATTCCTTCAAGGTTTTGAGTAGTAGTTGCTGTTTATCGAATCGTCAATCTTTTGAAAATCAACAAATATTAGCATTATCTTTTTATTTTGTATTTGCATGTACCTAATTATTTGTTTAAGGTTTAGAATTTTCTCTGGACAGGATCTGCTACTTCTAAATCCAGTTGGATACCATCCAATTTGTTTGTCTAATTGGGGATTTAATATGTTCAGAAGAGCTGCCAATAAGATTTTGTTTTCTAAGGGCAGAAATAAAATTCGTCTCTGTGAATATTAATATTTTTGGTCCCCCTTTTTATGAAATGGTTGCAGGGCCATTTAGAGAACATTTTTCCACACAAGCGACTTCCCTTTTGGCACCTTCCCCCTTTTTCCTTGAACATTTTTGTCCAAGTCATCTTATGCTACTAATTGTGGTGTGCACCGTGTACAGCATGGCGCCACCACTACTAATTGTAATATGCCCTATATATAAATCTTACAGTTAGGGAACCCCTCTCAGCTTGGTGCCCCCAAGCAGTGGTTTGTGTCAATTGGGCCTTTAACCAGCCCTGAGTGGGTGAATTAACAAAACTGTACAGTTTCCTAGAGCTGGTGTACCAGACCTTATATGGTTTTCCTTTTGTAATTGTGAGACTTAGATCTCCATTCACTTTTGGAATTTTTGCTGTGAGGCCATCTTCATCTGGGATTTTGTTGTGTTGTAATTGTTTGCTGTAATTTTAAGGTGACTGCTGGGCATTTAATGCAACAATTGCTATTTCACAAACTGATGTTCCTCTCATGCTGCAGGAGCAAATCAGTTTATATTTCAATGTATTTAAGTACTAAGAAGCCCTGGATTTTACAGTTTGCATTGATACTGGTGTGTATTTTAGTCAATATCAAATGAGAGGTGAAGCCTCACAAATACTTAACCTTATAAGTTTATTTTAGTACCTGCAGTTTGATAGCTTTGAATTTTCATTTGCAATATTGTCATGAAATTCCATTTGCTTGGTGCCTTTTTTTTCCCCCAGGTTAATAGCTTTTCAAATATGCTGCCAGTAGATTGCAGCTTTCTTCTTCATTGCTTTGTAGTAGTTTTCTATTTTATTTCCTGAAGCATAGTGATTGCATATTGTACTCGGAGATACAGTTCTTGATTATTTTGTAACAGTCTCTTCTATTATACTTTTTAATGTGCTAGTCTGGAGTTTCAAGCTTCTCCTTTTCAAAGCCCCTCTTTTGCACCCTAATAATTTTATCTCATTGCTTCTAATTCAACTGATATATTCTCCAATTACTGCCTGTTTTCATGCTATACAGTTCATTCCAAACTATATTTTTTTTGTCCAAGTGCTTCTTCACATTTGTTATTCCACCAGCTGTGCTTTCATTGCTTGTTCTCTGGAGCAAATGCAATATGTTAATTTATTCTTCAGTTGCATTTGCACATTTTAAATTAAATGACATGTTTCGATTTCTCTGGATCATCTCCAGATCTAATTTCATCAGCAAACTGCCTTGCCTATGTCAGAACCTCATATAGCACAGTATTCTGTGACTTTCTGACACAGACAAAGGTTGCTGATGCAACTACTTAGATCTGAAAATGAGCTAGAGAGATTGAAACATGTCATGTATTAAAAATGTGCAGCTGAGACTGAAGAATAAATTATTGTTTTAATTATCAATACAGTTGCAGATTCTGCTGGGACAAATATGTCGGCTGTAATAATTAATTATTTCTGTAAAGTTGTTGACATTAATACTCACTTCCTTCAGCATCCATTGAAAATCACATTCCTTTTCCCTCGAAGTTTCATTAGTAGTTACCTTAGTTATACTGGTGTGTTTCATTATTTTGTGTTTTGGAATAAATTTCATGTGGATTGCAGTTGGGTAGGATCTGACTTGCCTTCCATTTCCTTTTTTCATTGCTTTCCAGTAGCAATTAAAAAGTAATCTTTCTGCTCTGCACATGTTACTGTTTCTTCACTTCCAAGTGTTAAACTTATAGATAATTTTATGTTTGCTCTGTTTCTAATTTTTCCCATGTATAAGATACTCTCTATAGTTTACTTTTACAAACAAGATTATATTAAGAAAATAGAGATTTTTTTCCCCACTAAAAGTTATGGTAGCTCTTTTGTGACACCAAGTAGCTCTTGCAGAGAGAGTCTTCCTCCCCCACAATATCTACCCATAAATTTCCCATTAATATGATACATCTTAAATTGCACTATTTGAATTTGTGCAAAAAAAGGACGTGTTATGTAAGTAATATAGTACATATTTTTCATAATGATCCTTTTAGTTGGGCCCAAGTTATTCTGTGACTCAATGTCAGAAAGGTTTGTTATGCTCAGAACTGCAAGTAAAGGACTTAATACATTACTGTGACATTGGTACTTCCCCCATCCCCCTTCCAGGCAATGGAACACTGCAGAATGTAAATGCAACCGCATTAAGTGCTACAAATAATGGGACAAGTGTGTATAAGAGATCATATTTTCTTCATTCTTTGACTTTAAGAAAAAGGAGGCAACCAAAAATTCTCTCGTATTTACATTTCCGGAGGGGGGGGGGGGGGGGGGGGAAAGAAACAATGCTATTATAAAATTTTCTTCCAAATCTATCAGTACATTTCTTCATGTTCTTCATCCTTCAACATTTTATGACAAGTTTATGTGATGTTTAATTTTGTTAATATGATATAAAGTGATTAACTATTAACATTACAGAGAGGAGGGCAAGGGGGGGGGGGGGGGGGGGCTGAGTGTCTAAAGGGGGCAGAAAAGTAGTTTGATAAGGTAAACATAGTGAGATAAGAGAAGGGATGTATTGTTGCACAACTGATTATTTGTAAAAATTAAAGTTCATTAAAGTGATTTCACAGTATGTAAAACAGTATGTAAAACTAAATTAGTTAATGTAATTTACCTGACATTTGTTGCAAATCCTGGTATAAACAATATGTAATGTAATGGGAAAAAATGAATCTCACAAGACTGAATGTTCGCTACTTTTCAGAAGTATAATCAAGTGTATGGTCATGATTATTGTTTTTAACTTCCTTAAAGTATGGTACTCGGTTAAGGTGACTGCTGGGCATTTAATGCAACAATTGCTATTTCACAAACTGATGTTTCTCTCATGCTGCAGGAGCAAATCAGTTTATATTTCAATGTATTTAAGTACTAAGAAGCCCTGGATTTTACAGTTTGCATTGATACTGGTGTGTATTTTAGTCAATATCAAATGAGAGGTGAAGCCTCACAAATACTTAACCTTATAAGTTTATTTTAGTACCTGCAGTCAATGCACAAATTGTATAAACTTATGTAAGGATCTGTACCTGTGAAAACTAATTACATTATTTTTTCAGTTTCTGGGAAGGAATAAATAAATTTTTGTGGAAGTTTGTCTGAAATACATCTTTTCTATTTATTGTAGATACCAGCAACTTATAAAACAATCTGTCAGAGGTGGCTGTAGAGTTATCTAATAATTAATACTGAAATTTGTAATCCCCTGGGCAGCTGTGTAATAAATGTCTTTCAAGGACATAATATATTTATGTAACCAGCTTCACTGCAATGAATATTTTAACTATAGACCTATTCAGCTGTACAGCCATCATCAGGTTGTCAGTAGTAGGAAATCTTATAAATTTTTGTACGTTTGTGGTATTACATGCAAGTTATTTATGAATAATGTAATTTTACATATTTTATCAAGTCCATGAAATATCATTGTTCCTTTTGGTATTTGTTACCGATTATTACTGCCACATTAACGTAAAATATAATCAGCAACAAATAGACAGCAACAGAAACAATGATACTTCATGGAAGTGAGGACTTGAAAACATATGTAAAGTAATAATATTCATAAGTAACTTACACATAATACAACAAATGTATCAAAATTTATGAGATGTTCTATATCGATAACCTGACTGTATAGCTGAAATGGCCTATAGTTCAAATAAAAATAATCTTCATTGCAGTGTAACTGATTATGTAAATATATCTAAAAACAAAGATGATGTGACTTACCAAACAAAAGCGCTGGCAGGTTGATACACACACAAACATACACACAAAATTCAAGCTTTCGCAACCAACACACACACACACACATCCCGTATGTGTGTGTGTGTGCGCGAGTGTACACCTGTCCTTTTTTTCCCCTAAGGTAAGTCTTTCCGCTCCCGGGATTGGAATGACTCCTTACTCTCTCCCTTAAAACCCACATCCTTGCGTCTTTCCCTCTCCTTTCCTCTTTCCTGATGAAGCAACCGTTGGTTGCGAAAGCTTGAATTTTGTGTGTATGTTTGTGTGTCTATCAACCTGCCAGCACTTTCGTCTGGTAAGTCACATCATCTTTGTATTTAGATATATTTTTCCCACATGGAATGTTTCCCTCTATTATATTCATATGATTATGTAAATATATTAAATTAATACTGAAGCACAATATGTTTTCTAACGTATATGAGATACTATAGCTTTATACATCATGAAGCACAACTTTCATTTTAAAAACTGCTGTTTCCAAATGGTAATTTTGTTTTCACTAGAATGAAGTAACATTCTCTTCACAACATTCTAAAAATGTACAATTTTTAAATTCTGCAAATGTTTTTCAGCTGCTACTACTACCAGTAGATGTATGTTTCAGGTACTGCTGCCCATATCAATGGGGGCAAAAGAAAAAAAAAAGGCAATTTCTGTCATGCTGCTATAACTGTGTGTTGGAATAATCTTGAAACTTTTGTCAGTACTGTCTTTCTCATCTTTGTTTTTAATGTCTTGAAACAGAACACTGGTACCACTTGCACAATACATAAGTGAATCAAAGCTAATGCCTTGACATTAATAAGACTCAAAATATATCTTTTTTTTTTCAAAACTATTGCGTATGCGTGTTTGGGGCTGTCTCTGCATCAACATGAACTAATAAATATGAAATGGCCATTTTGTAAGAGAGTCCATCACCACAGTTATTGAGTGTAATTTTGTCAAAATGAAAAACAATCTATTTTTTTGCTATATAGAATATATTTTATTTTTGTTCAAATTCAAGCCTGACTATTAAGTCTAACATAACGACCAAATACATTGAGCTCTTAAATTAAAAAGTGCTCCTTTAGAAATTATGAGAGTGTGTTTTTTGTGAATTAATTTCTGATAAATTTTAGTAAACTACCATATACCTGAGCTTTTGATTTAATATTGGTTCATGATTTTTGCAATCAGTTTCCACATATTGGCTTCCTGTTTCTTACATATTATTTTTGATTATTTCCTTATTTTCTGTACATACCACACAAACAATCTCTTTCACATCAAACACTTTATTTTAAAGTTGAATACATGATATGTCTGGTGTGTGTGCTCTTTTAGAGCTGAGATTTCGGTGCTATGGCAGAATATAATATAGGTTTGGCTTAGAAAAATTGCTGCAAATTAGAGCAGAAAATATATGTTCACAGGGACAATAGGACTCAAAGAGGAAAGTTACAGAGAAGAAAAACAAAAGTAATACAAGAGTAAAGGAAAGGTAGACGCTAGATGGGAGCATAAAGAGAGAGATTGCAACCTTTTGAACATCACACATGTTTGGAGGGTGCCTTACAAGATGAACAGGCACACCATGCAGGAATTGCTATAAAACATGCAAAGAATAGGTCTTCACCATTTGCTGCAATATAAATTAGAGCATTGTTATGTTTAAAAACAGATCTTAGGAATGCACTAAAGGAAAGTTACCACACTGAACAGGTCCCTATGTTGAAGTTTCTGTGGAAACAAGTGTAATCTGGCACTGACATTTCCCCATTCAAACTGTGCTTGTAAGAGACACGAAAAAGAATTTAGAACATTTACTTTTCTTGTCTTATACGTCTATCAATGTCTATAGCATCTTACAGCTTCACTTCGAAAGTAGAGGTGTAGAGAGAGAGAGAGAGAGAGAGACCATCTTGGAATTGCATATTTATTATTAATTGCATACTGGCATCACTGCTACAGCATTCTATTTTTACATAAAACTGATCCAATACTTTAGACCTTCTTTTGGGAATAGGGCAGTGGGCCATGGCAAACCAGGCACCTGAATATTACTGGAACATCAAATTTTTTAGGGCATCTTATGATGTGCTGACTCATGGTATCAATACGACACCCTTTTGACTGACATGCAACTTGCCGGGAGGTTGGTAGATATGGTTATAGTCTTTGTTATTGTGAGGGAGAACTGGAAAGTAATGCATAATTTGTTTCCCCCTGGTACTGCAAAGGAAAGTTGAAATTTCATGACAAAATAATTTGAAGTTTGATAGAGCATATTTTGTTTTTGTGTGCAGCTCTAATGGGAGAAACCTGAACTATGAAACAAACATGGTGTGCATGATATTGCCAGCAACTTGTAAAGAGCAGCAAAATGTAGTTAGATATTTGTGGGCTAAAAGGCATAAACTGAGTGAAATTCACAGGGACATGTGTGGCATGCATGGGGATGACTGTATGGACCATAGGAATGTCTCCAAGCGGTGTGCATTCTTCCAAAACGGCCTTGTGAACCATAGTGATTCACCATGCTCTAGGTGGCCAGTAACAGCTGCAACCCCGCAGAATATCAGAGCCATTGAGGCAGCAATTTTGAATGATCAGTCTGTGCAAGTGCGAACCTTATGGCAGTAGTTCAACATTTCCTGTGATGCAGTGTGTGATATTGTTCATGACATGTTGAAATTTCATAAAATTTGTGCTCGATGGGTGCCTAAGAACCTGACAGACAACCACAAGAGCCAGCAAATGATGACAAGCTTGGATCACTTAATGCGTTACGCTGCAGAAGGGCATGACTTTCTGAAAGGAATCATCGCTGGTGATGAGTTGTGGGTGTACCACTACATGCCCAAAAACAAGCTTGCCTCTAAGGAGTGGAAACGTGCTGGTACAGTACAAAAAAGTACAGTACAAAAAAGATTCAAAGTGACCCAATCTGCTAGGAAAGTGCTTATGCAGGGTTCTGGGATATGCACAGTGTGTTACTGGTGGACTTGGCTGAATGAGGGGCCACTGTGAATGCTGCAGCCTACATTAAAACTTTGGTTAATTTGCATCAAGTCGTTCATGACAAATGCCACAACATTAATGTTGATGATGTCATGACAATGCTCACCCCCACGTTGCTGCTCCTGTTCATGAAAAAATTAATAAATTTGGGTGAGAGGTGCTCCAGCATCCACCATACAGTCCAGACCTTGCACTGTCTGTTTGGTTCCATGAAGAAATTCATGGTGGCCAACACTTTGCGACAGATGCAGAAGGGAAATCAGCAGTCCGTAGATGGCTATACTCCAACCAAACAGATTTCTATGGACAGGGTATATTGAAACTGGTACCACGATGGGAGAAATGTGATGTAAATTCATTTATGATTTTTGGTGGTAAAATTGTTGAGCACTACTTTCTAGTTTTGCTCGTAGCTATGGCTCACGGACTGTCAATGGGTAACCACAAAATGTTATAGGTTATTTGCAGCTACCAAAGGCAAAATTTAAAATTATACGAATATAGGATTGTGTAAACTCAAACCAAATGAATCCCCGGTATGGCAGTTTATTCAGTCAACACAAAACAAAACCAAACTGCTGGTGAGTCCATCATTGTGGGCATAGAAACCAATAATTATGAAAGCAGTTGTGTGTGAGCACATCACCAATGGCTGACTACTGAAACTGAATGGCTTTTGCTGGTTAATTAGAATAATGAAAAATGTTCAACACTTGAGATCAGCAAGTATACTATGTATAAAACAAAACAAAATATACCATAGTTGGCAACATAACACAGAAGATGGAGCTGATGTTTACTGCCATACACTGATGTCCAAAATTAAAGCAACAAAAGAAAATTTTGCAAAGTTGCATTTATTTTTCCACAAATGGTGTAAACAGGTGATACTACAGTATAAACAATGTTAAGAATACAGAACACAAATGACTGCAACATGCATGACAGTAGACAAAAGTTCTTCATTTTTTCCAATTTCACGGTTTTGCACACACATTCTGAAACTGTTTAATGTGCTCAGTATCAGACGTGATCACCTCTGGCAGCAATACAGGGATGGCAATGACAGGACATTCTGGGGATGATGTCATCATTCTCCTGTTGAAACTGTGTTGAGAAAGTTGGTGACTATGTAGAAAAGTAGATGAAAGATGTAAATTCTTTGTGATTTTGTTAAACTTTTTGGTAGTAAAATTGTTGAGCGCTACTTTCCATCTTCCCTCATAGCTACGGCTGTCGCAGTCTTGGATAGTGGCTGGTGGATGCTGACATGATGCAACACATCTCCCAAGTGCATCCCAGATAGGCTCTATGAGATTCAAATTGGGAAAGCAAGCAAGCAATGCCAAGCATGCAATATCTTCCATTTCTAAGGAACCATCAACCACCCATGCTCTTTGAGGTTATCTCGTCACTATACCAGACAGCAGTTAAACCTTGCGAATTCACCACTACAATTACATGAAGAGAGGTAGAGTGGTAAACATAATGCCTGCACACTATGCTAGGAATCCTCCTCGATCTCAGTCTCTTTCCATGATGTTTGGGTCTCAAAAATTGTGCTTACGTTCCCTCCAGATGTGAATTCATCGAGAATCACTCTCCAGACTGGGACTCATCTGTGGAAACAACATTGGCCCACCGTTCCATCGTCCAGGTGGCATGTCGTTGATTTCTCTGTAGAGATTCCCTTCTATGAAGCTGCATCAGAGGTAGACATACAGCATGTCTCTGATAATAAAGGCCACACTGCTGAAGCCTTCTGCATAGTGTTTGCCTCGATACAACACGCCCAATGGATGCTGCAAGCTCACATGCCAATTGCCATGTAGTACTAAGGCAGTAACATCGTGCCCTTACAGCCAAATAATGGTCTTCTCTTCTGAAGTCACATGTGGTCAAGCCTGCCCTGGTCTTCGGGATAAAGTTTTGGTCTATATAAACCATCACCACATCCAAGAAACACAGAACAATTCACATTAACCATCGGGCCAAATCAGTTTGTGACTGCCCTGCTTCCCTTCTTTCTATGGGCCTCTGTTGCAGAGAATCTGTTGGGCATCTTCTCTATGCCATACTGCATCGTCTGTGACTGTACACAACAACTGGGGACATGTGGCTAACCAGCAAAAACTACCTAATTTCATAGGTGCCCTGACATCATCGTTGCCATGGTTGTCCATTGACTGGAATGTCATCTTCTGTGCAGAACACAGTCGTACGGACAGCCGATTGACAGTTTGTATGATTTTATTGTGAATTAGACACAGGAAGGGAAAATAGTGGTTTGTTAGTTTAATTTTGAACACCTGTGTGTTGACATTAAACAGTTTGAAAATGTTAAGAAAAATGTAATGATCATGATTTTCTTTAGTCTGATGTTCGTGCAGGTCGAGAGATGAATGGGGATTACATTGTTGCCATTTCCAAGTAACAGTAACAGTTGCAGTATGCACATACAAGCGTTGCACTTGATGTAGGTGTGTATTCTGCGGGCACTTTTTGTGTACATTTTGTCACTTACCACCAACGTCAGCCATGACAACTGACAACAAACGGAATAAAAATTCCCTATATAACTTGCTAGGATTCTGTTTAATGCTCACATTGGGTTCAACATTCACAGCAGAGTGCTCAGAACACTACTGAATGCTCGTTGGCTGATGGAGAATGTGTGATGTAGGTGCGCAGAGTGAGCTTAAACTCGACCGTCATTGTTTGTGACTCCAAATATAGTTAGAATTACATAGCATACTAAGTTTTTAAAAACTTATCGCCGTAGGATAGGTGCACAGCCCTGTAGTGATGCAACTTGGACGAAATGTTCAGGGATGTATTTCTAAGATGAGACATAATTTTTAGAGCAATACTGAGACAGCTTTTTTGTTTCTTTTCTCAGAAGTATGTACATTGTAAAAAGGACTAGAGGCAGCATTAGTGTCTATGTTGTCATGATTTCCACATGCTACTGATCACAGAAGACATTGGTTTACAATATCTTGTGTTGTCTTGTTGGATCCACATTATCCACTTCTAGACTGAAAAAAGAGGCTGGAATTTGTGCATGCATCTTTAACAGCCTGTACACATTTTGTGTAACTGTGAAGCTTTTATGGTTATAACTGCTTATTGCATTAACTGAAATGTGTGCCTGAAAGCTGCAATTCATGAGATGCGATGTTTTCCTGAAAAACATATGACACTGAAAACTGTTATAACTTTACGCAGTGCAGTTCAAAAATGGACTATTGAAAACAAAGTTTCAAGTATCACAACCATCAATATACAGGGTGTCACAAAAAGGTACGGCCAAACTTTCAGGAAACATTCCTCACACACAAAGAAAGAAAATATGTTATGTGGACATGTGTCCGAAAACGCTTACTTTCCACGTTAGAGCTCATTTTATTACTGCTCTTCAAATCACATTAATCATGAGATGGAAACACACAGCAACAGAATGTATCAGCGTGACTTCAAACATTTTGTTACAGGAAATGTTCAACATGTCCTCTGCTAGCGAGGATACATGCATCCACTCTCCGTTGCATGGAATCCCTGATGCACTGATGCAGCCCTAGAGAATGGCGTATTGTATCACAGCTGTCCACAATACGAGCACGAAGAGTCTCTACATTTGGTACCGGGGTTGCGTAGACAAGAGCTTTCAAATGCCCCCATAAATGAAAGTCAAGAGGTTTGAGGTCAGGAGAGCGTGGAGGCCATGGAATTGGTCCGCCTCTACCAATCCATCGGTCACCGAATCTGTTGTTGAGAAGCGTACAAACACTTCGACTGAAATGTGCAGGAGCTCCATCGTGCATGAACCACACGTTGTGTCGTACTTGTAAAGGCACATGTTCTAGCAGCACAGGCAGAGTACCCCTTATGAAATGATGATAACGTGCTCCATTGAGCGTAGTTGGAAGAAACTAAAATGAGCTCTAACATGGAAATTAAGCGTTTTCAGACTCATGTCCACATAACATCTTTTCTTTATTTGTGTGTGAGGAATGTTTCCTGAAAGTTTGGCTGTACCTTTTTGTAACACCCTGTATAGTGACACCTGTATAGCTTATCCCTAATGGTAACTTGGAAATGCAGTGTATTATTTGTTCAGCGCACATCGTAAAATTGATTTCAAAAGGTTGGTTAGAGGGCAAGTTAAATCTATGTATACTCAAGAGCCAAAGAAACTGGTGCATCTGCCTAATATTGTGTAGGACCCCTGGGAGCATGTAGAAGTTCCGCAACATGGCATGGCATGGACTCGACTAATGTCTGAAGTAGTGCTGGAGGGAACTGGTGCAGTGAATCCTGCAAGGCTGTCCATAAATTCATAAGAGTATGAGGGGGGTGGAGATCTCTTCTGAACTGCACATTGCAAGACATCCCAGATATGCTCAATAATGTTCATGTCTGGGGACTCTGGTGGCTAGCAGAAGTGTTTAAACTCAGAAGTGTGTTCCTAGAGCCTCTCTGTCACAATTCTGAATGTTTGGGGTGTCACACTGTCCAACAGGAATTGCACAAGTCCATTGGAATGCACAATGAACACGAATGGATGCAGATGATTAGACAGATGCTTATGTAAGTGTCACCTGTCAGAGTTGTATCTAGATGTATCAGGGGTCCCATATCGCTCCAACTGCACACACCCCACACCATTACAGAGCCTCCACCAGCTTGAACAGTTTGAAATGAGACTCGTCTGACCACGCAACATGTTTCCAGTCATCAACAGTTCAGTGTCAGTGTTGACAGGCCCAGGCAAGGCATAAAGCTTTGTGCTGGGCAGTCATCAAGGACACACGAGTGGGCCTTCAGCTCAAAAAGCCCATGTCAATTATGTTTCGCTGAATGGTTCACACACTGACACTTGTTGATGGCTCAGCCTTGAAATCTGCAGCAATTTGCAGAAGGGTTGCACTTTTGTCACGTGAATGATTCTCTTCAGTTGTCATTGGTCCTGTTCTTACAGGATCTTTTTCTGACCACAGCGATGTCGGAGATTTTATGTTTTACCTGATTTGTGATCTTCACAGTACACTTGTAATATGGTCGTATGGGAAAATCCCCACTTCATCGCAACATCAGAGATGCTGTGTCCCATCGCTCATGCACTGACTATAACACCACATTCAAACTCACTTAAATCTTGACAACTTGCTGTTGTAGAAGCAGTAACCGATCGAACAACTGTGCCAGACACGTGTTGTGTTATATAGGCATTGCTGGCCGCAGCACTATATTCTGCCTGTTTATATATAATCTCTGTATTTGAGTATGCATGCCAATACCCGTTTCTTTGGCGCCAAGTTGCATGGTCAACTAATGGAAAAACTATGCGAGATTGAAAGTATTATGCATACGAAAAACAGTATAAATTAGTTCAGAAAAATGAAGCCTAGTAGAACAGTGATTTTTTTCATAATTTCACAGCTCACTAATGATGAATTTGCAATAAAGCCTTGAGTGTATACAGCTGTTTGAATCAAGAGCTCGTCTCAAAAATATATTCCTCTACATCTACATCTATGTGATCACTCTGCTATTCACAATAAAGTGCCTGGCAGAGAGTTCAATGAACCACCTTCAAGCTGTCTCTCTACCGTTCCCCTCTCGAACTACACGTGGGAAAAATGAGCACTTAAATTTTTCTGTGAGAGCCCTGATTTCTCTTATTTTATCGTGATGATCATTTCTCCCTATGTAGGTGGGTGCCAACGGAATGATTTCACAATTGGAGGAGAAAACTGGTGATTGAAATTTCATGAGAAGATCCTGTCATAACAAAAAACGCCTTTGTTTTAATGATTGCCACTCCAATTCAGGTATCATGTCTGTGACACTATCTCCCCTGTTTCGCAATAATACAAAACGAGCTGCCCTACTTTGCACTTTTTCAATGTCATCCATCAGTCCCTCCTGATGCGGATCCCAAGCCACACAGCAATACTCCAGAATAGGACGGACAAGCGTGGTGTAAGCAGTCTCTTTAGTAGACCTGTTGCAACTTCTAAGTGTTCTGCCAATGAATCACAGTCTTTGGTTTGCTCTACCCACAATATTATCTGTGTGATCGTTCCAATTTAGGTTATTTGTAATTGTAATCCCTAAGTATTTAGCTGAATTTACAGCCTTCAGATTTGTGTGACTTATCGCGTAATTGAAGTTTAGTGGATTTCTTTTAGTACTCATGTGTATAACTTCACACTTTACATTATTCAGGGTCAACTGCCACTTTTCGCACCATACAGATATCTTATCTAAATCATTTTGCAAGTCGTTTTGATCATCTGATGACTTTACAAGACGGTAAATGACAGCATCATCTGTAAACAATCTAAGATGGCTACTCAGATTGTCTTGTATGTCATTAATACAGATCAGGAACAATAGATGGCCTGTAATACTTCCTTGGGGAACACCGGATATTACTTCTGTTTTACTCGATGACTTTCCATCTTTTACTATGAACTGTGACCTTTCTGACAGGAAATCATGAATCCAGTTGCACAACTGAGGTGATACTCTGTAGGCATTCAGTTTGGTTAGAAGCAGCTTGTGAGGAACGGTGTCGAAAGCCTTCTGGAAATCTAAAAATATGGAATCAATTTGCCATCCCCTGTCGATAGCACTTATTACTTCATGAGTATAAAGAGCTAGTTGTGTTTCAAAAGAACAATATTTTCTGAATCTGTGCTGACTATGTGTCAGGGTACTTCATAATGTTCGAATACAGTATATTTTCCAAAACCCTATTACAAATCGCCTGTAATTCAGCGGATTACTCCTACTTCCCTTTTTGAGTATTGGTCTGACTTGAGCAATTTTCCAGTCTTTAGGTACGGATCTTTCTGTGACCGAGTGGTTGTATATAATTGCTAAATATGGAGCTATTTTATCAGCATACTCTGAGAGGAACCTGACTGGTATACAATCTGGACCAGAGGCCTTGCCTTTATTATGTGATTTAAGCTGCTTTGTTACACTGAGGATATCTACTTCTATGTTTCTCATCTTGGCCGTTGTTCTTGATTGGAATTCAGGAATATTTACTTTGTCTTCTTTGGTGAAGCAGTTTTGGAAAACTGTGTTTAATAACTTGCTTTAGTGGCACTGTCATCAGTGACTTCACCGTTGTTATCGCACAGTGAAGGTATTGATTGCGCCTTGCCACTGGTGTTCTTTATGTATGACCAGAATCTCTCTGTGTTTTCTGCCAAATTTCGAGACTGAATTTCATTGTGGAAATTATTAAAAGCATCTCGCATTAAAGTACGGGCTATATTTTGAACTTCTGTAAAACTTTGCCAATCTTGGCGATTTTGCATTCTTTTAAATTTGGCATTCTTTTTTCGTTGCTTCTGCAACAACGATCTGACCTTTTTTGTGTACCATGGGGGATCAGTACCATCACTTATTAATTAACGTGGTAGATATATCTCAACTGCTGTCGATACTATCTCTTTGAAAACATTCCACAACTTTTCTACAGTTACATGATCAGATCGGAAGGAGTGAAGACTGTCTCTTAAAAAGGCATTAAGAGCATTTTTATCAGCCTTTTTAAGTAGATATACTTTGCGTTTCTTTTTGATGGTTGTAGCCTAGCAGCAACTGCCTTGTGGTCACTCATCCCTGTATGCGTCACAATACTCAGTATTTGTCCAGGATTATTTGTTGCTAAAAGATCAAGTATGCTTTCCAACCATTTACGCTTTGAGTGGGCTCATGAACTAATTGGTCAAAATAATTTTCTGAGAAAGCATTCAGTACAATTTCGGATGACGTTTTATGCCTGCTGCCGGCTTTAAACATATAATTTTTCCAGCATATTGAGGGTAGATTGAAGTCACCACCAACTATAATTGTATGAGCGGGGTACTTATTTGAAATGAGACTATTCAGCAACTATATCTTCTGAGTCGGGGGTCGGTTAAATGATCCAGTTAATAGTTTAGCCCGATTGTCAGGTATAACCTCTACCCATACTATTTCACACAAACTATCTACTTTAATTTCACTACAAGGCAAACTACCTCTGACAAGAATAAATACTCCACCACCAACTGTATTTAATCAATCCTTTCTGAACACTGTCAGATTGTTTGAAAAAATTTTGGTTGAACTTATTTCCGTCTTTAGTCAGCTCTCTGTACATACAACTATTTGAGCTTCAGTGCTTTCTATTAGGGCTTGGAGCTCTGGTTCTTTCCTAACACAGCTATGACAATTTACTACTACAATATCAATCGTTTCTACAACTACCTTACTGTGTTTTACCTGCGCACTTTTAGACGGACGCCCCTTCTGTGATTCCCTGAGACCCTCTAACCGATAGAACTACCCAGTCCCTTCCACACAGCCCCCGCTACCCGTGTAGCCACCTCCTGTGTGTAGTGGACTCCTGACCTATTAAGCAGAACCTGGAAACCCACCACCCGATGGTGCAAGTCAAGGAATCTGCAGATTACACGGTCACAGAATCGCCTGAGCCTCTGATTCAGTCCCTCCATTCGGCTCTGCACCAAAGGACTACAGTTGGTTCTATTGACGATGCTGCAGATGGTGAGCTCTGCCTTAATCTCGGAAGCAAGACTGGCAGTCTTTACTATTTCTGCTAACCGCCCGAAACCAGATGGTATATTCTCTGATGCAAAGTGACACAAGTCATTGGTACCAACATGAGCCACCACCTGCAGTTGGCTACACCCTGTACTCTTCGTGGCATCTGGAAGCACCCTTTCCACATCCGGAATGCACATGGAGTGCACACTGGCTTCCTTCCCCTCGTTGGTAGCCATGTCCCTAAGGGGCTCCATTGCGCACTTAATGTTGGAGGTTGGAGCTCCCAACTACCAGCAAATCCACCCTCTGTGAATGCCCAGACCTTGCGGGCCGAGAAGCTTCCTCTTGAACAGGGTGGACGACTGCATCTGGCTCAGAGATAACAGATAACACCTGAAACTTGTTCATCAAACAAACAGGGGAAACCCTACGATCTCGGCCCCTCGGATGTTTTTCGCTGCCTGCCAGACTTTGCAATGATCTCCCACTCGACCACGGGTGAGGGACAACCGTGCAGGCAGTACTCAGGGCAGTCACTGCAGTGGACCTATCAGAGGACACGTGGGACGTGCTCAACTTCCCTCGCATCCCCGTGTTCGATCCCCCACAGTGACACCCTTTGGCCGCAGCCTCAAACTGTGTGACAGAAGCCAACGCAGCCTGGAGCTGTGAGCGAAGGGTCATCAATTCAGCCTGCATCTGTACACAACAATCACAGTTCCTATCCATTACTGCAGTCGCTCCTGTTTGAAGCTCGTAAAAATATGCAACAAACGAACAGTGTACTCGCCTTATTAGCAGCGGGAAATCGAAGTGCTCTCTCACTGACAGTCTAACCGACACTGAGCTGTTCTAACTAAACAAACAAAAGCCTGTATGATACGAGGGTCAATACAATGGTTGATAGCAACGGCGGTACAGTACACTACACTGTAATTGAAATAAAAGGTTGTGCCTAGTAAGCACTCGAACACACAAGAAATTACAAAAATAAACTAGTAACTACACAAATAAATGAAAATAAGGCACTCCTGTTTGAAGCTCATAAAAATGTGTAACAAGCGAACGGTGTACTCGCCTTATTAGTAGCATGAACTCATGGTACGCTCTCGCTGACGGTCTAACCGTCACCGTCACCCACCCCCCCCCCCCCCCCCCCCCTCTCTCTATTCCAGCTATTCCAGTAAGCATACGACTGAGTGTGACTGTATGCAAAGAAAACTGTGATGCTTCAGGCACAAGGATTACAGGAGCACTTGCTCAACTCCCTAATCACCAACAACTCCCTAATCCCTAACAAAGTATATGTCACTTATAATGTTTACCAAAGTTGACAAATATTTGAGTGGAAATTGAGCTTTTCTCTTGTGTTGTAATTTCCCTTCAGATTCAGCATTAAATGCTAGAAGCTAAGAATTTAGCACAATACAAAATTGTGTAAATAAATGTGACTCTCAAATCTGTGTGTCATATATTCTTAAATACAGTAACTCTTCAGATTATACATTTCTTTACATTAAGGTGCACCAACCGTATTCGACCAGAAATGTGCAAAATAGGAAGTAGATTGCAGTAGCACCAACTGCAGGCAAGCACACATGTTATGCCTTACAAAATATAACACAGATTTCGTAATGCTGTGGCGTGAACCATCCTGGCAAGGTGTGGAAACAGTTGACACAGTAGTGCATAAGCAGGAGAAGGTAGAAGCCTTCCACACTGGCTGCCATGGAAGTTCTTAGTATACATGCTGCAAGGCACAGCTGAGACCAAACAAGCACAGCCCAAAAGTGTTTAAATACCTGCCCACTTCTGTTAGTATCACAGCTCGGCACTTGGGGTGCTGTCCAGGATGCTGTTCCGGGACCACAGTTTGACTCTGCATCAGAGCCGTGACCGCATTGGGCGCGCCTTGCCATGAGAAGCAGCTTGCTGGTCATCAATGCGAGTCAGTCAGTCAAGACTGTTATGTCACCTGTCACCACCTGCTGGCCAGCATGAGGCATGAAAGATGCGCTGCCACACATATGGGCACAGCCAGTTGTAGCTGTCAGAGCCTGGTCATCACTAGCAGAAGCAGTGCCACTGCTCAGCGTATGCCATGCTCTGTCAGCTTTGCTGGATGACATGAACACACAGGAAGCTATTTTGGAATTCCTCACTATTTGATTGGTGCTGCACACAGTGTCCCCCTTCACTAGCGTCAGAATACTGATGCCACCTTTTCAGCGCAATATCCGAACATATTGCATATGATCTGGTGATTGAAAAAATTTAATTGTTGATGTCAGAATACCTGGTCATGAAAAAGATGCTCGACTGCCATACACTTTGTAAGGTAAAATTTTTTAAAAGTCAAAAGTCAGTGGATTTGTCGCTTTAGAGGAAATGGAGGTCATGATTGGCTAGCACCAGTCAGATGTATGCAGCATTATTTAGGTCATTCACCATCACACAGAGAATCAATGCTGATTGTGTCTTTCATATGTAATTTTTATGGGCATTTGGTTAGACAGTGCCAAGAATGGAAATGGTTGATGATTAGATATAAGAGTTAGTTTACTGTATTTTGTTTGGTGTGTAATTGTTGGTGTTCCAAAATGAGTGCCGAGAAGAGATCTTGCAGATCAGAGACGCAAGGTGTATTGCAACTAGAGGCAGTTTGCTTATTATTGGAAGAGGTATGTGGTCTAGTGGAGTCGCAGTCGCTACAGCAAATTATAGATTTATCAGCAGCAAGTTTAGTTGCTGCTTTCTCTGGTAAATCAACTGAGGATGTGCAAACAGATGTGGAGGACCTTAGGAATCTGGCAGAGTTGGGAGGGTGGCCTGTTGCCAAACTTCAGACAGTAGCAAAAGTAAGATTAATGGGTGAAGCAAAAGCTTATTTGAGTTATGCAGAGGCTCTCAGTGTGGCTGGAACATTTGAAGGATTTAGAAAGGGGTTAGCTAAATGATATACAAAGCAGAGCAGTGCCAGGCATTTCAGGGAACTGTTGGTCATGGTAACAAAGAAGCGTGCAGAACCAGTAAAAGAATTTGTGGATAGGATAAGGAAGATCAATGGTTGTACATACAAGGTAGGAAAGAATGCTATGGTGAATGAAGTAATCTTGTGGGAGGCTTGGGGTGGATACTTGCTGCATATTTAAGGGGTTGCCTTCAGACATGTTAAGCAGAGTACAAACAGGGGTTCTGATTGATCTGCGTACAGCTGTCAGATTAGCAGAAGAGTGTGAGGAAAATGGTATGTCAAGTGGATTGTAAGTTATATGGGCTGTTTTTGAACAATATAAGTTGTTATAGGTGTTGGTGTGGACAGATAGAACACATGTGGAAGCAATGACACCAGTCGCAGGACAATGAGTGACTGCGTGTGAGATCGCTCTCTAAGTTTTCATATATTTTTAGGTTTCAGATACATATTTTAACGGTTTTTGTGATAATATTTACTATATAAGTGACGTATTAGTGGTTTCTTCATTCACCTCTGCCTTTCTTGTGTTGTGACCTGATATATGTGAGTGTTTCGTATCGAGCAACTTAACCTCTTGCCAGTGTTTACATTCCGCGCTGACCAGTTGCAGCTGTAGCGGCGCATCGAAAGCTAAGTACTAATTAATTGTTTGTGCATAGTGGTTTATTCAGGAACTTTAGTAGTCTTCAACCGGTGTTCTTGGTGTTTTCTGGTGAAATAATTTCAGAAGAACCTTTTGGGAACTGTTTACAGCTTCGTTACTGTGTCATTAGACGTTTGATTCTCTTTCTGTATTAGTCTTTTGTTATATTCACATTTTTTGTTTATTAATACTGTTAATAATAGTAGTTACTTCCCTTGTAGAGTAAGTTTGTGATTATTGTAGTCACGTTTTTAGCATCTTCTTATTGTAGTAGCGGAACTTAGAAAAAGTAAAATTTTACCATGAGTGAGAAGTGTGGGCTTTGCTGTAGGTTCGTGAGTAGTGGATTGCGGTGTGAGACTTGTTCGAAGTATTTTCACTGGGGGGAATGCAGTGGGGAAGCCAGTGGGCATTCTGGTGAGATCCTCTCCTGGAACTGCAGATTATGTAGCAAGAGTAAATTGATAGAGGAGCAGGAGCGTAAGATCTGTGCCCTTCAGGTGCAGCTGAAAAACGCACAGGAGGAGCTAGATAGGATGAGGAGGGAGAAGGGGGTTGGGGAATGGGAGCTGGCTGTTGGCAAGAGATCTGCTAGGAGAAGAAGATTTTCAGATAGTTTTACTATTGGTGTTTACAATAGATATGACCAACTGTCAGAGTTTAGTGGAGAGGAATCTCTAGTAGCTGTAGATGTAGGAAGTATGCAGCAGACCTCAGTAGTTACTGTGCCTAGAACAGTTGCAAAGTCGAAGAGGAAGAAGAAGGTTCTGCTGTTAGGTAGTTCTCATGGCAGAGGTGTAGGCCAGCAGTTGCAGGAAGTGCTGGGGAGTGAGTACCAGGTCACCAGCATTGTGAAGCCTAATGCAGGGTTGGCTCAGATGACTGTTAACATAGGGGGGTTATGTAGGGATTTTACTAAAGAGGATCAGGTAGTGATTGTGGGTGGGGCTGGTAATAGTATTGATAGGGATGGGGAGTATAACATAGATGGTGACCTGGAAAAGATAGCCACTCAGACTGGCAACACGAATGTGCATTTCGTGGAACTGTTTCAGCGTCACGATCGGCCTCATCTTAATACAGCCGTCAGGCGTAATAACATGAGACTTGGGGGTGCGCTGATGACAGAAAGCATGGGTCACATTTCAGTGGTGTCGGTGGAGTCTATCAGCAGGACAGGTTTCACTAGACATGGCCTGCACCTCAACAGGTATGGGAAGGGGAGGTTGGCAAAGCTTATAGGTGACAGCATAGGTGGGGTTGGTGGGATCACTCATGGCAAAATTCCTGCAGTAGTGGGTGTTAGAGCTGCACCTTTTTTAGATTGAAGTCAGCTGATAGGTATTCCTGCTTAAGGGAAGTCTCTCTAACAAGGGAATCACTTTTGACAAAGCTTAGGTATCTGAGTAATGAGGAAATTAGTATATTTCATCAAAATATACAAAGTATTAGAGATAAAGTTAGTGAACTGCTTATAGATGTTGACTCTGAAATTATTGGTATATCTGAACACTTCTTAAATAAGGAGATAATTCAGAGGCTTCCTTTACCAGGATACAGGTTGGCTGGCTGCTTTTCGAGGAGCTCTTTGCGGTGTGGGGGAGTAGCCATGTATGTGAAAAACGGCATCGCATTTGAGTCAATTGATGTTTCAAAGTACTGCACTGAAAAGGTGTTTGAATGTTGTGCATGTGTGGTTAAATTTAACGGAGCTAAACTTGTAACTGTTGTTATTTATAGATCCCCAGACTCTGATTTCACAGCATTTTTGCTAAAGCTAGAGGAGGTTCTTAGTTCACTTTATAGGAAATACAAAAAGTTAGTTATATGTGGTGACTTCAATATTAATTGTATAAGTGATTGTGCAAGGAAGAGGATGCTGGTAGACCTCTTTAATTCATATAATCTTATGCAAACCGTATTCTTTCCAACGAGAGTGCAAGGGAACAGTAGAACAACCATAGACAACATATTTGTTCATTCCTCATTACTAGAAGGGCATTCTGTTAGCAAAAAGGTGAATGGCCTTTCAGATCATGATGCACAAATTTTAACTTTAAAAGATTTTTATGCTGCAACACGTGTTAAATATAGTCATCAGCTGTCTAGGAAAGCTGATCCAGTTGCTGTAGAGACCTTTGTAAACCTTATCAAGGAACAAGAGTGGCAAGATGTTTATAGCGCTGATACAGTAGACGATAAATATAATGCTTTTCTCAAGACTTTTCTCATGCTCTTTGAAAGTTGCTTTCCATTACAACGTTTAAAACAGGGTACTAGCACAAACAGGCAGCCTGGATGGCTGACTAGAGGGATAAGAATATCTTGTAGAACAAAGTGGCAATTATATCAAAACGTTAGAAACAGTCAAAATCTAAATGCAGCAGCCCATTACAAACAGTATTGTAAGGTGCTTAAAATGTTATTAGGAAGGCAAAAAGTATGTGGTATGCAGATAGAATAGCTAAGTCTAAGGATGAAATTAAAACCATATGGTCAGTCGTAAAGGAAGTTGCTGGTCTGCAGAGACAGGTCGAGGATATAGAATCAGTGCGTAGTGGGAATGTCCGTGTTACTGATAAGTCGCATATATGTACAATATTTAATAACCAGTTTCTGAATATAGCAGGTGAACTAAATAGAAACCTAGTCCCAACAGGGAATCATATAGTGCTCTTAGAAAAAAGTGTTCCGAGACTGTTACCTGAAATGCTCCTCCATGATACTGACAAGAGGGAGATTGAGTTAACAATTAAATCACTAAAGACCAAGAACTCTCATGGATATGACGGGGTATCTAGCAGAATACTGAAGTATTGTTCTATGTATGTTAGCCCAGTACTTAGCCATATCTGTAACTTTTCCTTTAGGAGTGGTCGGTTTCCTGACCGATTAAAATACTCAGTAGTGAAGCCACTTTATAAAAAGGGAGACATTGATAATGTTGACAATTTTAGACCTATTTCTATGCCATCGGTGTTTGCTAAAGTTATCGAGAAGGTTGTATATACAAGGTTACTGGAGCATTTAAATTCACATAATTTGCTGTCAAATGTTCAGTTTGGTTTTAGAAATAGTTTAACAACTGAAAATGCTATATTCTCTTTTCTCTGTGAGGTTTTTGACGGATTAAATAAAAGGTTGCGAACGCTAGGTGTTTTCTTTGATTTAACGAAGGCTTTTGACTGTGTTGACCACAAAATATTACTGCAGAAGTTGGACCATTATGGAGTAAGGGGAGTAGCTTACAATTGGTTCGCCTTTTACTTTAAGAACAGAAAGCAGAGGGTAATTCTCCGCAATATTGAGAGTGGTAGTGATGTTCAGTCCCAATGGGGCACTGTTACATGGGGCGTTCCCCAAGGGTCGGTGCTGGGGCCACTGCTGTTTCTTATTTATATAAATGATATGCCTTCTAGTATTACAGGTGATTCAAAAATATTTCTGTTTGCTGATGACACCAGCTTGATAGTGAAGGATCTTGTGTGTAATATTGAAAAAGTAACAAATAATGTAGTTCATGAAATAAGTTTGTGGCTTGTGGAAAATAATTTGATGCTAAATCACAGTAAGACTCAGTTTTTACAGTTTCTAACTCACAATTCAACAAGAACCGATATTTTGATCAGACAGAATGGGCATATTATAAGCGAGACGGAACAGTTCAAATTCCTAGGCGTTCGGATAGATAGTAAGCTGTTGTGGAAAGCCCATGTCCACGATCTTGTTCAGAAGCTAAATGCTGCTTTATTTACCATTAGAACAGTATCTGAAATAAGTGACACTTCAACACGAAAAGTAGTCTACTTCGCATATTTTCATACGCTT
This sequence comes from Schistocerca cancellata, assembly GCF_023864275.1. Taxonomy (NCBI): domain Eukaryota; kingdom Metazoa; phylum Arthropoda; class Insecta; order Orthoptera; family Acrididae; genus Schistocerca; species Schistocerca cancellata. Next base: position 887,122,280 of record NC_064626.1, read on the forward strand.
ATGTCATATGGTATTATTTTTTGGGGTAATTCTTCTGATTCAAAAAGGGTATTTTTGGCTCAAAAACGGGCTGTTCGAGCTATATGTGGTGTAAGTTCGAGAACCTCTTGTCGACCCCTATTCAAAAATATGGGAATTCTGACATTGCCCTCACAGTATATATTTTCTTTAATGTCGTTTGTTGTTAGCAATATTAGCCTATTCCCAAGAGTTAGCAGCTTTCACTCAGTTAATAGTAGGCAGAAATCAAATCTGCATGTAGAATGCACTTCCTTGACTCTTGTGCAGAAAGGAGTGCAGTATTCTGCTGCATCCATTTTCAATAAGCTACCACAAGAACTCAAAAATCTTAGCAGTAGCCCAAACTCTTTTAAGTCTAAACTGAAGAGTTTCCTCATGGCTCACTCCTTCTATTCTGTCGAGGAGCTCCTGGAAGAGCTAAAAAATTAAGCAAATTCCAGTGTTACATTGTTGATTGTCTTCATTTAAACTTACGACTTCTCACCTGAATATGTTTTTATATTTCATTTTATCTGTTTCTAATATCGTGTTATAATTTCATGTATTGACTCGTTCCATGACCATGGAGATTTCTGCTTAATTTGGTCCCACGGAACAATAAATAAATAAATAAATGGAAACAGGGACAGATGTCAGCGCAGTGGTAACCGTAGTTTCAGGGGTAGGAGACTGGGAAGAAGCAGATGTCAAATGCCAAAGGGGACCTGAGGTCCATCTATGCTCATTTCCAGTAAGATTAGATGCTGTAAGTTGCATGCAGAGTTGGACTGAAAGTCATGGTAATAGATGGGAAAAATAATTGATTAATACTGTTGGAGACAGGGGTGCAAATGTCGGTTGCTAGTTGTGATTTGGTGGAACATAAGCAGTGGAACCCACCATGGTATTGATGCGTAGAGTGAGGTACAGAGATGTTACACCATTGGAATCAGTAGATACAGACTTTTGCTTTGGTACAGTTAAGTTCCAACATTTTGACATGATGGGCAGTGCGACTGAGTGAGCTTGATTTTGAGGTTGTACATAAACCTGGGAAGAAACTTGGGAATGCAAACGGTTTCAGTAGGAAAGTAGCAGCATCCCAAATGGGTGGTAATGAGTAATGAGCTTAAGGAATAGCAGACAGCACAGAAGACAGATGATGAACGCAAACAGTTGAGTAAACGATCACAGTTTTGTATACGGGATGGGTTGTTGTGCAGATAAACCAAGTGAGGACCACAAGTGGTAGTGCCAGCAAAGCTGACAGATAGAGTATTATAGGAGACACATCACCTCTTGTTTGCAGGTCATGGGGGATGTACATCTACCAATGGAAGAGTAGCGGAGGGATACTGGTGGTAGAATCGAAGGACAGACGTGGAACAGTAAGTGCAGAGTTGCAGACAGTGTGCACAAAGGATGTATTTGTGACAGATGAGAGTATTGTTTCAAAGGTTACCTGAAGGATTAGCAGCAGTTCAATTGCTAGTGATTGATTGACAAAACACCAGCTGAGAATAAATATGTACTTGTGGTTATAGACAATTTTCTAAGATATGTGTAAGTGGCCACAATGCCAACCAACAGGCAGCAATAGTGGTGCAAGTGCTATAAGCAATCGATACTGAAGTTTGGAGTACCTGAAATGATAGTGGTGGGTTAGGAAATCAACTTTATGTCAGATTTGTGTAAGCTGTTATGTTTGAGAAAATTGAGAACGAGTCCTCTACACCCTTGTGCTAATGAAAGAACAGAATGGATGCATAGAACTATAGGAATATGCTAGAACACTATGTGGATGCACATTGTACCGATTGGGACATTTGTTTACGGTGTGTGGCCTCTGTATTCAACTCAAAGCAGCACACAAATACAGGATTGTTATCACGCGAGGTAGTATATGATTGTAAGATGCCATCACTGTTCCACATATTAAAAGCCAAGCAGGGTAAGACAGGAGATTGAGTTAAGAGTTTGCAAGGGCGTAAAGGAAATATGGAACAGGACTAATACACTTGGCACTGGAAAAGCAAGAGGAAGCAGTGAGCCATACAGCAAGGATGCCACAATATGAGGTTGGTCAATGAGTAATGTTATCAATTTCTTATACTCCAAAGGGGAAGGGGAAGAAGTGTTTTGCAAGGTATCAAGGGCCACGCCAAGTTGAGGAAACCACATGACCAGTGAACGTCAAGGTTCAGTTGCTGACATGGATGAGAATTGTACATGCGGAACACTTGAAACTGTTTCGGGGGAGTGAGGAAGTTGTCCCAAGAATTTTTTTATTTTAACCTAGCCAAGGTAGAAGCAAGTACTGATGGAGCAAATGTGTACATTTCAGTTTCCTTTCCAGTTGCAAGGAAGCAGGCACAGTACCAATGTTACGTAGTCATTGCATATCCCATTAAGTGAGAGATGCTGAAAAATTTGTTGGGGTAAAGGTATAATGGTTGCTACTGATTGCAAAAGGCAAGAGCAGGCATGTGGAAATAGAAGCGGAGTTGCAAAAGTGTTACAAGGGTGAGGTTGCAGTTTGCCTGAATAGGGTTGTTAGAGTAGATCAGAACTCGTGTGCAGTAAAGTTACTGCTGGGTTATAAAATGGAAAACGATTCAAAGAGAGAGGTGATTACGCTGAGTTGTACTTGAAGAGGTTGAGGCACATGTACTTCACCTTTGATAAAGTGATAATAGTAGTCAGTTGTTTTGAGAAGGGGAAACTCACAACAACTAAAAGATCAGAGCTGAGTGGGAGTGGACTGATAATAAATGGAACATCTTGTGAAATAGCGGGACCTACTTTCCATCTACTTACCACAATTTCAGGAATAATCCATCTAAGCATTTTGCTGCCTTGACTGTACTGGCCAGAGAAACCCATGGAAGTGTTACCATCTGCAAAACTGACTGTAGAACCAGATTTTAAGACCTGAGGTATTTCAGTCCATAGACAAATTCATAAACGAACAGAAGGGACAAATCTCTGTGGAGATGTTAACGCATCATTTGAGTCAATACAGGGAAACTCAGTATCAGAGGGAAACAACGCTGACCACTGCTATACCAAGTGCTGCAGCAACACTTGCTCTGCTAAGTGTAGCCCTTGTTTGCACGTACAAGAAGCAAAACACAAGATGAATTTCAGACCCATTGTTCAAATCCTAGTGGACTGTATTCCCAGACCCTAGGGACAGAAGGGGGTACTATAATTATAAGTTACATTAAGCTAAAAGAAACTAATGGAACCTAGGATAAGAAGTGATTCAGAGAATGTGATGGTAAAAGTAATCTTGAATAGAGAGCGGACCAGAGTCCATTGGGTCAGCCACCAGGGAACTTGTCACTTTAGTTGCATAAGGATAATTCAGTTTAAGGCGATCCGAGGGACTGAGTCTGATTAAGGATGGGTGGCAATGTAGTGCACAGACAATATTCAGCTGGAAACATGCAAAGTAGGAAGCAGACTGCAGCACCAGGCGAGTGCAGATGTTACGCCTTACATAATATAATACAGCCATCACAATGGTGCAAGACAAGCTGTCGTGGCGAGGTGTGAAAACAGTTGACACAGCAGTGACTAAGTGGAAGGAGGCAGAAACCTTTCCACACTGGCAGCCATGGAAGTGTTTAGTATACATGCAGCAAGGTACAGATAAGCCCAAACAAGTGCAGCCTAAAGGCATATAAATACCTAGCGACTTTGTAATAAAGTCACTTGTGCTAGCATGACAGCTCGGCCACCATGGGGCTGTGACACCTGAAGCACCATCCAGAATCCTGTTACAGGACCACAGTTTGAATCTGTGTCAGGGCAGTATGAATCAGTGGGTCACAGCCATTATGCCAGCTGCCACTACCTGCTGGCCACCACAAGGGATGTAAGACATGCTGCCACACAAGTGGCCACAGCCAGTTGTAACTGCAAGCAAGAACCCAGAGATGTCACTGGCAGAAGCAGTTGCATCATGCACAACAACTCAACCTATGCCACACACTATCAGCAACCCCCCCCCCCCCTCCCCTTACACACACACAAGTGGGAAACAGCAATAAAATAATTGGGAATTCTTGGCTTTTAGACTGGTGCTGCACAGCACCCCCCATACTACCTGATTTCAGATCTTGTCAACATGAAACATTAAAATAACTGCTTAACTCTCAATCTCAATGTAAATTTCAGGTTGCCAGGTCAGAACACATCAGAATGAATATATATTTCAAATTCTTTTGTCTGCTTTTCCCATTGTCATCTGTGACTTATGGCAGTTCTGCCTGCTTTTAATTCTTCATTTGATGATTGTTTGTTGTCCTCGATGTCGTCGTACTGTGTTGCTACACTGGCTGAAAAATGGGTTGTGGATTCCGACACAGACTACTGTAAATCATGTAGTTGACAGGTGCACAGTTACGTTTTACAGTACTTTAATTTTCACTTTGCACACCCCCTAATAATACACAGTTATATGGCCAGTACACTAATGTTTAATTTTCGATAAGCTTCATTAACAGTTAGCAGGCGAACTGTCCACATTCTGCTACGATAGTTTTCTGTTGAACATCTACGAGCAGTAAAATCTAACCACAAAGTTCACAGTTCTTGAAGAATAATCAGGTATGTATGGAGCAGGCACTGTCACTGTTTTTACACATGGCCTAATTGTTTAACTCCTATTTCACAGTTTAAGTGAAGCATTGTTGTTGTTCTAACTAGCACAGGTTATTTGTCAGAAACTCGGCCGTAGACTGACTGTCTTGTGACCAAAAATTGCCATTATATATCATCACAATGATAGGTGCTGGAACTACACAGTGTTTCAAGTTAAATTTACAGAAATTACAATTAAAACTTAACTCATTCGATTAACTGAATACAATGAAACATTAGTTATTCTTAACAGTTTCTTCTACTACAAGGGCTAGGCCGAATTATTTAAATCATGAAATTAACAAATATAAGTATGCAAACAATACTTTTGACAAAACAGTTAAATACTTTGGAAATAATTAATGGCTGGTTTTGATAACATGTTTTTGAATAGAGCCAAATAGGTGCTTTAAGATTACTAGCATTTTGTCTTCCAAACGTTTGTAATTAGTGCAGAATTTATATTTGTTAGTATGTCAACAACAGAATTTAAGTTATGAAACAATTACTGATTTCACCCCATAATGAAAGATACTTACTAGGAATAGTCAAAATAAATTATAAAGTCAATTACATACATAAAACTAAACACAAAATTAGATCTGGTGTTATTTACTTTAAAACTGAGGGCCAATCTTTCTCTTTTATGGTAATGCAGATTATATTCACGTATGTTAATGGTAAATAGTTCAAAGTAACAAGACTAATTTAAGGAGTCAGATGGTAAAATAAGAGGGGAATTAAAATTATTCCAGCTTGCTTTGTCACACACTCTTGCTCCAGTACAGTGCAGTGCCATTTATTTATCTGACCTGGGACAATGACTCATGGAGTGTGCACAAACACTCTTGCAGGTACTGCCACTTGCATAGCTAATATGAGCATTGTCCTTCCAGACTGCTCATCGCATAAAAATACATACCACATAATGCACAAGAGTTGTGCTCTCCTCTGTATAGAATTATTATGTTGTTTCATAGTTCACGGGCATCAGTCATCAGCAAGGTAGACTTAGGGGTAAAAATCACTCTTCGTGAATGATATGTAACACCACACACTGCCCTTGATCAAAGAGTGAAAACCTTACTATTTACATATCCTGTTAATTCAAAAAATACTCTTAGAAAGCTGATGGAGGAGGGTACACAAAACTTAATTAACACATTCTTCCTTTGAACCCTTAGGAACCAATTCCAAAATGCTAGTAGTTCCTTATAGGTGTCTTTCTCTGAGGGAGTTACTAATAAAATCTGCACAAGAAGTGGTTGTGCCAGCATAGACTTAAAAATCCATGGACGCTTAAAAGACCCATAACTAGTATCCACTGAAAATCCCTAACATTACTGGAATTCAAATTAGAATAGATACCCAGTTCATGTTGTCATGGCAAGGAAATGTCTGTTGATACATGGAATATCTGTTCCTAGACATTGTGTTTTCCAAAACAACACTGCTTATAAACAAAGATGCTGATCATAAGGACAATTAGTTGCTGAAATCATACTTTTATAACTAAAATTGATGGAGCATAAAAATAATTTAGAAAAACACAACATACAGCAGAACTTTGATTTTACATTCTCTGATTTCAAGTTGTAGCCCCTGTGAGAAATACGTACGACAAATCACAAAAATTCTCCAATTTTATGGTTCTTCCTGGTAAGGTTTACTTTGATTCTATGTTCTGATTCAACATCTCGCTTGACTTTGTCAACCTTTTAAATTCAAACTCTGAATCTCAAAAAATATGCTCAGTCAGAATCATGGAAACATCAGCCATTTCTGGCTAGTGAGCCCTTATTGGCTGGCGGCGTGTTACGTCACTCAACAGCCAGCACACCCACCACACCACAGTAACAAACATAAAATGAGCTTGCCTGCTGGATGAGGGGGAGTGGCCATTCAACAAGACATTTGAAATTCCTAAAGTACTGAATTATAGGCACAGAAGCTCTAAATCAAAGTTGATGTGAGAATATGAAGTGTGGAGGGCATATGAAGAGTGGTGCATAAGACAATGGTGACAAAGTTTATCATTAAGCAGATCTCCCCAATAATGCTTATGGTTTAGCCACTTAGCTGCTGTGATATTTTATATTTTTCCATGCTACTTTGTGTGTCGTATACAATACAGTCTCAGAGCCTGTTGACAGAATCCAGAGGTAAAAGTCTAGAATAGGGACAGCGGTGTACTTCGTGTTTCATGCAGGAATGTTGTCAGCACATGCTGTGAGGTATGATGGGAACAAAAGAAAGTGTGATAGCTGTTTGTGTTACACAGCCAATGAGACAGCAACAGGCAGATGATTTGTTTTGAAATAATACATTCAGAAGAAAGGCTGAAACATTGCTGTAAATGAGGGTTGTAAATTTAATTGATCCTTGTTTTAGTTGCAGCTGTTTAAACTGTGCTATATCTGCAAACCAAGGAGTGCATTGCAAACCATGATATATTCAAAAAAGCAGCAAAATATTTCTCTGCTCTGTGTTGTTACACAATTGATCTCTGCGAGCTCACTAAGAAATCATCGAAGGAGGTAGGTGGATCAATGTTTTTAATTAAATCATGGAAGAAGATAGATGGATCATTTTTATTAACATATCGAATGTGTGACTCTATCATGAATAAACATTGATCCACTTACCTTCTCCCACAATTTAATTTAAAAAAATATTGCCCACTTACTCCGCGTGCTCATGCATATCAATTACATGTTCATTTCTCCAGCGCATTTGATACATTTTCCTATCTGCAATTCATCCATGAGACATGCACCACCGTCAGTTCGCTTTATAGCACCCACTGCTACAATCACAAAATATTTCTCTTGAAACTCTCTAATACCATTTCGTCACTAGAAATACATTGCTTCTCTTCTTGCCTCTCACTGGTGAAGTCAAAGAATCATCCCATTCGCTATGCCAAACTGACGAACAGCAGATAAGCATAGCCATGACTGCTGCTGGCCCTGATCTAGACTTTAAACGAATCTGGAACATATTATGCCTCCACAAACTCCATTTGCTAAGTGCAGCACCACAGTTAACAGGACGTGTTCAGTGAACAGTTGTGCTATGGCTCGTTCGTCGTTTTTGAAGTCCTCAATGGTGATCAAGGCTTTGGGATGGCAGACAGATTGAAAATCACAGACTGAAATCACAGCATGTTTAACTGTATTTCATATTCATTGCTATAAATAAGTACAACATGTCAAAGAAAACTTATGTGTATATATGAGGAGCATTCAAATGAAACATGGTCAGTAGTGTAAAGTAACGTTAACGACTTTATTAACTCAAAAATGTAGTTATACACAGTACATATACTCAAAAATAGTCACCAAAACTGTTGGCACATTTATCCCAGTGTGACACTAGCTGGTCGATTCCATCTTTGAAGAAACTAGTAGGCTGCGGTTGGATCCAGGTCTGGACACAGTCACACTCTTCAATTTCCTTCACTTATACAGATTTTATACAATGTATTGGAAAGGATTACGACCTTTAATCATATATGCCAATTACATATGTTTTTGCACATATTTGGGGGTTTTTAACATTTTCCTCGATTCTGCATTTTTTAAATCTGTACTGCATGAAAGCATAAAGTTGTTTTCTTCTTTCAATAACTAACACTATATTAAGATGTTTAACATTATTTTTACCTTCTCTTGAGTGATTGCAGCTATGTGAAAAATTACAAATTATTTTATTATTTATTTCAATAGCACTACTTGCAGAATATATGCAGTGCTTTTTTGTAAGAATTAACTCTGTATTTGACAGTGAGAAGCATATTTTCACAAAAATCAAACATGGAAAATCCAGGATGGAATGTAACAATACCAGAGAAGGAAAGTTGCTACTCACCATATAGCGGAGATGCTGAGTCGCGATAGGCACAACAAAAAGATTCACACAATTAAAGCTTTCGACCATTAAGGCCTTTGTCAGCAGTAGACACACACACACACACACACACACACACACACACACACAAGCTGAAACCACAGCAGCACCAGTGCACGATGGGAGTGGGAGTAAGGAGGAGGCTGTGGCGGGGAGGGGGAGGGATAGTATGGTGGGAGTGGAGGACAGTGAAGTGTTGCAGTTTAGACGGAAGGTAGGAGAGAAGGTGCGGAGGGGGTAAGTAGCAGAAAGGAGAGAAATAAAAGAAATAAAAAGAAAGTAAAAGACTGGGTGTGGCGGTGAAATGACAGCTGTGTAATGCTGGAATGGGAACAGGGAGGAGGCTGGATGGGTGAGGACAGTGACTAACAAAGGTTGAGGCCAGGACGGTTACGGGAACATAGGATGTATTGCAGGGAAAGTTCCCACCTCCGCAATTCAGAAAAGCTGGTGTTGGTGGGTAGGATCCATATGGTACAGGTTGTGAAGCAGTCATTGAGATGAGGGATATCGTTTGATGGGATAGGTGATGTTAGTGACCGGACTGGAGTTGGTGGTGATAGGAGGATGTATGGGAAAGCTCTTGTATCTAGGCCTATAGCAGGGATATGAGCCATGAGGTAAGGGATTGGGAGCAGGGGTTGTGTGAGGATGGACGAGTATATTGTGTAGATTCGGTGGACGGTGTAATACCACGGTAGAAGGGGTGGGAAGGATAGTGGGCAGTTCATTTCTCATTTTAGGGCACGACCAGAGGTAATTGAAACCTGGCTGAGAATGTAATTCAGTTGCTCCAGTCCCATATGGTACTGAGTTACGAGGGGAATGCTCCTTTATGGCCGGACTGTGGGATTTTGGGAGGTGGTGGGAGACTGGTAGAATAAGGCACAGGAGACCTGTTTTTGTACAAGGATGGGAGGATAATTACGGTCAGTGAAGGCTTCAGTGAGACTCTCGGTATATTTTGAGAGGGACTGCTCGTCACTGCAGATGCGACGAGCATGGGTGGCTAGGTTGTATGGAAGGGACTTCTTGGTATGGAATGGGTGGCAGCTGTCGAAGTGGAGGTATTGCTGGTGGTTAGTAGGTCTGATATGGACAGAGGTACTGATGTAGCCATGTTTGAGGTGAAGGTCAACATCTAGGAAGGTGGCTTGTTGGGTTGAGTAGGACCAGGAGAAGCAAATGGGGGAGAAGTTGTTGAGGTTCTGGAGGAATGTGAATAAGGTGTCCTCGCCTTCAATCCAGATAGCAAAGATGTCATCAATGAATCTGAACCAGGTGAGGAGTTTAGGATTCTGGGTTTTTAGGAAGGATTCCTCTAGATGAACCATAAATAGGTTAGCATAGGATGGTGCCATGTGGGTGCCCATAGCCATACCGTGGATTTGTTTGTAGGTAATGCCTTCAAAGGAGAAGTAATTGTGGGTGAGGATATAGTTGGTCATGGAGACTAAGAAGGTGGTTGTTGGTTTGGAATCCATAGGGCGTCTGGAAAGGTAGTGTTCAATAGCAGTAAGGCAATGGGCATTAGGAATGTTAGTGTACAGGCAGGTGGCATCAATAGTGACGAGCAGGGCACTGTGTGGTAAAGGGACAGGAACTGTGGAGAGTCGGTCGAGGAAATGGTTGGTATCTTTTATATGGAAGGATAGGTTCCAAGTAATAGGTTGAAGGTGTTGGTCTACGAGAGCAGATATTCTCTCAGTGGGGGCACAGTAACCGGCCACAATGGGTTGTCCTGGGTGGCTGGGTTTATAGACTTTAGGATGGATGTAGAAGGTGGGAGTGCGGGTAGCGGTAGGGGTAAGTAGAGAGATGGACTCTGGGGAGAGGTTCTGGGCTGGGCCTAAGGATTTTAGTAGTGACTGGAGATCCTGCTGGATTACTGGAATGGGATCACTGTGGCATGGTTTGTAGGTAGAAGTATCTGACATCTGACGGAGTCCTTCTGCCACGTAATCCTTGTGGTTCAAAACAACGGTGGTGGAGCCTTTGTCAGCAGGTACAATTATAAGGTCGGGACCTGTGTTTAAATGGTAGACTGTGGTTCTTTCTGCAGATTTAAGGTTAGTTTGCATGTTGAGGGATTTAGGGAATGACGTTGAAGGCAAGGTTCGAGGTTAAGAAATTCTGCAAATTTAACAAGGGGTGGTTTGGAGGCAGTGGGGGTGGATCATGGTTGGATGGAGGAGTGAACTGAGTTAGGCAAGGTTCAATATTGGTCTTTGGTTGAGTCTGGTTGGTCAGGTTGATGGCGAGAAAGTGTTTCCACTGTAGGGACTGGGAGAAAGAGAGAAGGTCTTTAACAAGTCCTGCATGGTTGAATTTTGGAGTGGGACAAAAGGTGAGGCCTTTGGAAAGGACTGATATTTCTGTGGGACTAAGGCTTCTGGAGGAAAGGTTCATAACTGTGTTGCGGGTCTGTTTAGGTTTTGGGTTCTGTGTGATGGTGGGAGGGAGTTTTGGATCGTTGAGTAAGTGTAGTAGGTGGGTGAGACAGGGTTTGTCAGCTATGAGGGGGCATGGAGGAGGTTTGGAGATTGTTGTAGAAGTGGTGCACAGTGGTACTCCGAGGCGGGAGTAGGAAGTGAGTAGGATGGAGAGCTTTTTGAGGTGGCATTGTGCATGTTGCTCAAGTTACTGCAGGGCAAGAGTTTCAATGTGAGTTATGGGTTCCAGGAATTTGGGACTACATAGCAGGAGAATTTTGCAGATGGAGAGAAGGTACTGCAAGGAGGATTAGGCTTGGTTGATATGGTTTCGTAGGACTATGTTGGTGAGGTCTAAGGATTGGTGGAATCTGAACAGGTGGAGGTCATTGTGAAAGGAGGGTTGGCAACCAGTTGCCACTCCCATCATGCACTGGTGCTGCTGTTTGCAGTGTGGTTTCAGCTCTTTGAGACTGCAGATGTGTGTGCAAGTTGCGTTTATATGTGTGTGTGTGTGTGTGTGTGTGTGTGTGTGTGTGTGTGTGTGTGTTTTTCTACTGCTGACAAAGGCCTTAATGGCCGAAAGCTTTAATTGTGTGGATCTTTTTGTGTGCCTATCACAACTCAGCATCTCCGCTATATGGTGAGTAGCAACTTTCCTTCTCTGATATTTTCACAATAATTTGACAATCATTTGCTCTCTAAAAAAAAAAAAAAATTATGCTTTCAATGTGTATATAAAACATTAGCACATCTGATAGCAAACACAATCATCATAGTTTTAGTTTTTTGTGTGCATGTAGAGTTTTTCATTGCATCAATGTGTGTATGAAACTACAATTGGCAACAGTTCAGAACAGGTATATATTTCTAATCCATGCTGATTATCTTTGGTAAAAGG